>NC_133617.1:327027258-327254758 GCF_048593235.1 Sminthopsis crassicaudata | reverse complement strand
AGACACATTGATTATGAGACCCTGGGAATATCCTCTCAATACCTCCCCCACTCCTCCATTTGGTAAGGCAGTTGGGGGGAAAAATTCTTTCTAACAAAGAATATAAAGTTTTAAAAAAACACATAGAAATCTAAGTTTTACTACCTTGGGTTTTCTTTTTCCTTAATTAGCAGACAAAATGAGAAGATTATCCTCTAATATATTTTTTTGTCCTATTGTTTTAGTACTGACTGACTTTTCTTGACCCCATTTGGGATTTTATTGGCAAAGATACTGGAGTGGTTTGTCATTTCCTCCTCCATTTTATTTTGCAGATGAAGTCCTGTTAAGACAAACAGGAATAAGTGGCTTGCTTAAGGTCTTTATCTTTAGTCTATTTTACTGTCAAATTGGGCAGGTAGGTGACAAAGTGGATACAGTTCTGCCTGGAGTCAGGAAGTCACTCTTTGTGAGGTCAAATCTGGCCTAGGATACCTACTAGCTATTTGAATCCTGAGCAAGTCATTTACCCCTGTTTGATTCCATATCTTCATTTATAAAATGAGTTGTATGAGGAAATGGCAAACAGTTTTACCAAGAAAATCCAAAATCTGGTCACACAAAGTGTCAGATATGACTGAAAAAAAAAAAGATTTAAACTAAATCAAATAAAAATATGTTAAATGATTTACAATAGTGACACAAATATGCTTACTGTCCATTTTTCTTTTCTTCTCATATAATGCTTTCCTTATTTCCTTCCATTTTGTTAGTACATATATCTTTTTTTCCTTTTTTTTCATTGTAAGAAATTCAATATTTTGCCTATGATTTTCATCAGCATTATCCCTCCAACTACAAACAAATATCTTAAGTCTTCTGTGCTTTTTCTGTGAGTTTCTTTGATTGAAAAATTCAGTTCTCTTCAGACAGTTCTGATAAGCTCCAAATTTAGCCAAGTTGATCTTTGATCTTCAAATAAAAGGTATTTTCTGAATGTATATTCACTTTGCTTTACTCTAGCAGCCTGTCAAGTCTTGTGGAACCTGTAAAACAATACTCTCCATAGACATAGCCTTTAGAAAACCGCCATGTCACCAAAACTTATCAAGATTGTCCTTTATTGAATAATACTACCATCTATTCCTCATTTGTGGCATTCAGTATACTTCACCATATACTTTATTTTCCTATCTCTTTCATTTTCTTTTTCTCTATTTCCTTTTTCTCAATTTTCTCTATATTATTTGGACTACAGAACTTAAAACTGTTTGGTTTTTTTTTTTCATTTCCTACATATTTGTCTACTAATAAAGAGAAAGTTTTACTTGTGTGAATGTGTGGATACATGTTTGATCAGTATAATGCCATACAACTTGGAAGTAGAATTTCATATATGGCCATTACAAGGATATTTGTTCTTCCTTCTGGGGGGGGGGAGAGAGAGAGAACCAGTGGTAGTAGGGAGAGGATAACAATAAAAATTGCTTGGTTTTAGAACTTCCATTCATTTTGAGCAGTGCTTAAAAGGAAGAAGAAATAGCAGCTATTTTTCTTTCTCATTTAGGTGATATAACTACTGACTTGACTTTTCAATTGCTCTCACTATATGAAAAGGAATTACTATAATTCCTTTGAAAGGTGTGCTTTTAAACCTAACTCTCTTGAATTGATCCCAACTATGCACATTCTGTGACAATAATTTCCTTCCAAGTAGTCGTTTCAATGATTAGAGTACAATCTGGCATGGAAGAACATTTTAAAAGTTTGATTTTGGAAGTTAACTTAGTGTTTGTCATAGGATGATACAAATTAAGAAATTTTATTTGTGAATAAATCAAAATATATGACATTAAATCTTCAGTGCCATTTCCATGATATATTCTGGAACAAAAGAAAAAAAAATACAAAAGGTTTACATCTAAAAACATTATATTCTCAAAAACTCAATTTAATCCTGTAGGGAATTTTCAGTGGTCAATTATCAAGGGAAAGATATTGCTCCCCTCCAAACACCCCTTTCCTGGATTCCTTAACAAAGAAATAGAGAACAGGAAGAAAGAAAGAGAAATAATATGGTGATCTAATGGACATTGTTCTTATATGTGACCTGCAAAAGAAATTTAAAGGGAAAAAGGAATATAATGTAAAAATACACATAAAATAAACATAAAACTGGACAAAAGCAGGGAGAAAGAAGAAAAGGACTGATGAAAAAGGACAGAATTGGAGATAGAATAATAATATGTCAAAAAGTCAACAACTTCAGACACAAAAGGCTGATTGTAATTTCTCTCTGAGGTAGAAAAAGGGGGAAAGGGAATCAATTTGTAATCAAACCATCTTAATTGAGATAACTAATACTGATTTCATTCCTCTTTTCCTCTTGTATACTTTTGTTGTTGTTTTGAAGAATATGAGGAAGAGTAGGGCAGCTCAAAAAGAGCTATTATAATAGAAAATTACTTACATAAAATAAACTAAATAATCATAACCAAGAATGTGAATGAAATGAACTGAATTAGAAAATGAAAGTGGGAGTAAAATGGGACAGCTACTTTTTTTTTCAAGAAATATTTAAACATGAAGATTTTTATATAGTTAAAAGGAGAGTTTGAAGGAGATTTAACCACATCCATCAATGCAAAGGTTATAATTATTCTTTCAAAGAAAGCCAAAAAAAAAAAAAAAAACCACAGATATGTTTAAAAAAGAGAAGATTAGGGCAGCTAAGTTGCACAGTGGTTAAGAAAGAGTCAGGAGGACCTGAGTTCAAATCTCAGACACTTAATACTTCCTAGCTGTGTGATCCTGGGCAAGTCACTTAATCCCAATTGCCTCAGCAAAAAATAAATAAATAAATAAATAAATAAATAATAATAATAATAATAATAATAATAATAAAAGAAAGAAGCTCAAAATTTCTGTTGCATTTAAAAGCCCTATAGAAAAAGAAATAGTCATGATATTGATTATTTTTATGCCTGTGAATTTATGTTAAAATATCTACATACATGCATTCAAAATATTGAGAGAAGTTAATCTTCCCTTAAGATAATGTGTGCCTAAAATAATAAAAGAAAATTTATTTTTTATTAATTTTATAATTATAACATTTTTTGACAGTACATATGTATAGGTAATTTTTTACAGTATTATTCCTTGTACTCCTTCTGTTCCAAATTTTTCCCCTCCTTCCCTCCACCCCCTCCCCTATAAGGCAGGGATCCCCATACATATTAAATTAATATGTATTAAACATCTTATAGTATATCCTAGGTACAATATCTATGTTCAGGACCAAATTTTGTTGTTGTTGCAAAGGAAGAATTGGATTCGGAAGGTAAAAATAACCTAGGAAACAAAAAACAAACAAAAAAAATGCTAACAGTTTACACTCATTTCCCATAGCTGCTTCTGTCCATCATTGATCAATTGGAATTGGATTAGCTCTTCTCTATGTTGAAGATATCCACTTCTATTAGAATACATCCTCATACAGTATCATTGTTGAAGTGTATAATGATCTCCTAGTTCTGCTCATTTCACTCAGCATCAATTGATGTAAATCTCTCCAAGCCTCTCTGTATTCATCTTGTTGGTCATTTCTTACAGAACAATAATAATCCATAACATTCATATACCATAATTGACCCAACCATTTTCCAATTGATGGGCATCCATTCAGTTTCCAGTTTCTAGCCACTACAAAAAGGGCTGCCACAAACATTTTGGCACATACAAGTCCCTTTCCCTTCTTTAGTATTTCTTTGGGACATAAGCCCAGTAGTAGCACTACTGGATCATGCACAGTTTGGTAACTTTTTGGGCATAGTTCCAATTTGCTCTCCAGAATGGTTGGATTCTTTCACAACTCCACCAACAATGTATCACTGTTCCAGTTTTCCCACATCCCCTCCAACATTCATCATTATTTGTTCCTGTCATCTTAGCCAATCTGACAGGTGTGTAGTGGTATCTCAGAGTTGTCTTAATTTGCATTTCTCTGATCAATAGTGATTTGGAACACTCTTTCATATGAGTGGAAATAGTTTCAATTTCATCATCTGAAAATTGTCTGTTCATATCCTTTGACCATTTATCAATTGGAGAATGGCTTGATTTCTTATAAATTAGAGTCAATTCTCTGTATATTTTGGAGATGAGGCCTTTATCAGAACCTTTAACTGAAAAATGTTTTCCCAATTTGGTACTTCCCTTCTAATCTTGTTTTCATTAGTTTTGTTTGTACAAAAGCCTCTTAATTTGATGTAATGTTTTTTTTGTTTGTTTGTTTGTTTGTTTTTTGAGGCTGTCATTAAGTGACTTGCCCAGGGTCACACAGCTATGAAGTGTTAAGTGTCTGAGACCAGACTAACTCAGTCCTCCTGAATTCAGGGCTGGTGCTCTATCCACTGTGCCACCTAGTTGCCCCCTTTTCATCTTTTTTTTTTTTAATTTGATGTAATGAAAATTTTCTATTTTGTGATCAATAATGATCTCTAGTTCTCCTTTGGTCACAAAATTCTTCCTCCTCCACAAGTCTGAGAGGTAAACTATTCTATGTTACTCTAATTTATTTATGATCTCGTTCTTTATGCCTAAATCATGGACCCATTTTGATCTTATCTTAGTATGTGGTGTTAAGTGTTGGGTCCATGCCTAGTTTCTGCCATACTAATTTCCAGTGTTCCCAGGAGTTTTTGTCAAATAATGAATTCTTATCCCAAAAGTTAGGATCTTTGGGTTTGTCAAACGCTAGATTGCTATTTTTATTCACTATCTTGCCCTGTGAACCTAACCTATTCCACTGATCAACTAGTCTATTTCTTAGCCAATACCAAATGGTTTTGGTGACTGCTGCTTTATAATATAGTTCTAGATCAGGTACAGCTAGGCCATCTTCATTTGATTTTTTTTTTCATTACTTCCCTTGAAATTCTCGATCTTTTGTTCTTCCATATGAATTTTGTTGTTATTTTTTCTAGGTCATTAAAATAGTTTTCTTGGGAGTCTGATTGGTATAGGACTAAATAAATAGATTAGGTTAGGGAGTATTGTCATCTTAATTATATTCGTTAGCCCTATTCAAGAGCACTTAATGTCTTTCCAATTATTTAAATCTGATTTTATTTTTGTGGCAAATGTTTTATAATTTTGCTCATATAATTCCTGACTTTCCTTTGGTAGATATATTCCAAAATATTTTATACTATCGACAGTTATTTTGAATGGAATTTCTCTTTTTATCTCTTGCTGTTGGATTTTGTTGGTAGTGTATAAAAATGCTGAGGATTCATGTGGATTTATTTTGTATCCTGCAACTTTGCTAAAGTTCTGAATTATTTCTAATAGTTTTTTAGCAGAGTCTTTGGGGTTCTCTAAGTATACCATTATGTCAGATGCAAAGAGTGATAGTTTGATTTCCTCATTACCTACTCTAATTCCTTGAATCTCTTTCTCGGCTCTTATTGCCAAGGCTAGTGTTTCCAGTACAATATTGTATAGTAATGGTGATAGTGGGCAACCTTGTTTCACTCCCAGTTTATTGCCATTATATAAGATGTTTACTGACGGTTTTAAATATATGCTCCTTGTTATTTTAAGGAATAGTCCATTTATTCCTATACTCTCAAGTATTTTTAGTAGGAATGGATCTTGGATTTTATCAAATGCTTTTTCGGCATCTATTGAGATTATTATATGTTTTTTGTAAATTTGGTTGTTGATATGGTCGATTATGCTAATAGTTTTTATTAATATTGAACCAGCCCTGCAATCCTAGCATAAATCCCACTTAGTCACAGTGTATTATGCTGGGGATGATTTTCTGTAGGCCTTTTGCTAATATTTTATTTAAGATTTTAGCATCAATATTAATTAGGGAGATTGGTCTATAATTTTTTTTCTCTGTTTTCAGCCTACCTGGTTTAGGTATCAGTACCATGTCTGTGTCATAAAAGGAATTTGGTAGGACTCCTTCAATCCCTATTTTTTCAAATAGTTTACATAGCACTGGATTTAGTTGTTCTTTAAATGTTTGGTAGAATTTACATGTAAATCCATCTGTGCCTGGGGATTTTTTTCTTTGGGAGTTGGTTAATAGCTTGTTCTGTTTCTTTTTATGAAATGGGACTATTTAGACTATTTACTTCTTCCTCTGTTAATCTGAGCAAGCTATATTTTTGAAAGTATTCTTCCATTTCATTTAAGTTATCAAATTTATTGGCATAAAGTTGGGCAAAGTAGCTCCTAACTACTGTTCTCATTTCCTCTTCATTAGTGGTGAGTTCTCCCTTTTCATTTTTAAGACTAACAATTTGCTTTTTCTCTTTACTTTTTTTAATCAGGTTTACTAAGGGTTTGTCTATTTTGTTGGTTTTTTCATAGAACCAACTCTTAGTTTTATTAATTAATTCAATAGTTTTTTTTGTTGTTTGTTTTTTTTACTTCAATTTTATTAATCTCACCTTTTATTTTTAGAATGTCAAGTTTCATGTTTGTCTGGGTGTTTTTAATTTGTTCCTTTTCTAGCATTTTTAGTTGTAAGCCTAATTCGTTGACCTTCTCTTTCTCTATTTTATGCAAGTAGGCCTCTAGAGATATAAAACTTCCCCTTATTACTGCTTTGGCTGTATTCCACACATTTTGTTATGATGTCTCATTATTGTCATTTTCTTGGGTGAAGTTATTAATTATGTCTATGATTTGCTGTTTCACCCAATCATTTTTAGTATGAGATTATTTAGTTTCCAATTATTTTTTGGTCTATTTTCCCCTGGCTTTTTATTGAATATAATTTTCATTGCACTGTGGTCTGAAAAGGATATATTTACTATTTCTGCCTTACTGCATTTGATTTTGAGGTTTTTATGTCCTAGTATATGATCAATTTTTGTATAGGTTCCATGAACTGCTGAGAAGAAAGTATACTCCTTTCTGTCTCCATTTATAGCTTTTGCCAAAGATCTATCATATCAAACTTTTCTATTATTCTATTTACCTCTTTGACTTCTTTCTTATTTATTTTGTGGTTTGATTTATCTAATTCTGAGAGTACAAGGTTGAGATCTCCCACTATTATAGTTTTGCTGTCTATTTCTTCTTGCAGCTCTCTTAATTTCTCTTTTAAAAATTTAAATGCTGCACCACTTGGTGTGTATATGTTTAATATTGATACTGTTTCATTATCTATGCAACCTTTTAGCAAAATATAATGCCCTTCATCTCTTTTAATTAGATCCATTTTTTGTTTTTGCTTGATCTGAGATGAGGATGGCTACCCCTGCTTTTTTTACTTCACCTGAAGCATACTAGATTCTGCTCCACCCTTTTACCTTTATTCTGAGTGTATCACCCTGTTTCAGGTGTTTCCTGTAAAAAACATATAGTAGGATTCTAGCTTTTAATCCAGTCTGCTAACTGCTTCCTCTTTATGGGGGAGTTTCCGCCATTCACATTTGTGGTTAGAATGACTAATTTTATATTGCTTGCCATCCTGTTAACCCTGCTTATGCTTTTCTCCTTTCCTTCCCTCTTACCTCCCTCCCCAGTATTAAACTTGTGAGCATCACTTGCTTTTCACAATCCTCCCTTTTTAGTATCGTTCTCCCACCTTAAAGTTCCTCCCCCTATTTTATGCCTTTTCCTCACAATGTCTGTATTCCCTTCCCCTTAGCTTACTCCTTCCCACCCACTTTTCAATTAAGTGGAAGAAGTTTCACCATAAATTGAATATGTCAATTGATGAACACTATGTTCATCCCCCTCCTTTCTTTCTCTCAGATATAATAGGTTACCTTTGCCTCTTCATGAGATGTAGTACCACTTTACCCTTTTTATGATATAATTTCCTTTCCACCTCTGGTTTCTAGGACAAATTATACATGTGTTATTTACATATTTTTATGGCAGAAATATAGTTCTCAAGATTTCTTTTTACCTTTTTAGAAATCTCTTGAGTTCTGTATTTGAAGATCAAACATTTTGTGTAGATCTGTTTTTTGTTTTTTTTTAAGCTGGGTTAGAACTTTATTTTTTTTTAATTTTATAATTATAACTTTTTTTTGACAGTACATATGCATGGGTAATTTTTTACAGCATTATCCCTTGCACTTACTTCTGTTCAGATTTTTTCCCTTCCTCCCCCAACTCCCTCCCCCAGATGGCAGGCAGTCTTATACATGTTAAATATATTACAATATATTCTAGATACAATATATGTGTGTAGAACCGAATTTCTTGTTGCACAGGAAGAATTGGATTCAGAAGGTAAAAATAACAGTTTACACTCATTTCCCAGTGTTCCTTTTCTGGATGTAGCTGATTCTGGCCATCATTAATCAATTGGAATTGGATTAGTTCTCTATGTTGAAGATATCCACTTCCATCAGAATACATCCTCATACAGTATCATTGTTGAAGTGTATAATGATCTTCTGGTTCTGCTCGTTTCACTTAGCATCAGTTGATGTAAGTCTCTCCAAGCCTCTCTGTATTTCTCCTGTTGGTCATTTCTTACAGAACAATAATATTCCATAACATTCATATACCAAAATTTACCCAACCATTCTCCAATTGATGGACATCCATTCATCTTCCAGCTTCTAGCCACTATGAAAAGGGCTGCCACAAACATTTTGGCACATACAGGTCCCTTTCCCTTCTTTAGTATTTCCTTGGGATATAAGCCCAGTAGTAGTATGGCTGGGTCAAAGGGTATGCACATTTTGATAACTTTTTGGGCATAATTCCAGATTGCTCTCCAAAATGGTTGGATTCTTTCACAACTCCACCAACAATGTATCAGTGTCCCAGTTTTCCCACAGCCCCTCTAACATTCATCTTTATTTGTTCCTTTCATCTTAGCCAATCTGACAGGTGTGTAGTGGTATCTCAGAGTTGTCTTAATTTGCATTTCTCTGATCAATAGTGATTTGGAACACTCTTTCATATGAGTGGAAATAGTTTTAATTTCATCATCTGAAAATTGTCTGTTCATATCCTTTGATAGATCTGGTTTTTTCATCGAGAATAGATGGAATTCATTTATTTCATTAAATGTCCATCTTCTTCCCTGGAAAAGGATGCTCATTTTTGCTGGGTAAATTATTCTTGGCTGCAAACCAAGTTCCTTAGCCTTTCGGAATATCATATTCCAGGCCCTTCGTTCCTTTAATGTGGACGCTGCTAGATCCTGGGTTATCCTTATTGTGGCTCCTCCATATCTGCATTGCTTTTTTTTAGCAGCTTCCAATATTTTTTTCTTCATCTGATGGTTCTTGAACTTGGCCACTATATTTTTTGGTGTTTTGATGTTAGAGTCACTTTCAGTAGGTGATCTATTAATTTTTTCAATGTCTATTTTACACTCTGTTTCTAAAATGTCTGGGCAGTTCTCTTTGATAATTTCCTGGAAAATAGTGTCCAGGCTCTTTTTTTCCTCACATCTTTCAGGGAGTCCGATTATTCTCAGATTGTCTCTCCTGGATCTGTTTTCCAGGTCTGTTGTCTTTCCAATAAGGTACTTGACATTCTTTTCAATTGTTTCATTTTTCTGGTTTTACTTGACTACTTCTTGGTTTCTCCTTGAGTCATTCATTTCTACTTGTTTGAGTCTAATTTTCAATGATGTATTTTCTTCACTCACTTTTTTTTTATATCTTTTTGTAATTGTCCAATTGAGATTTTAAGTGAGTTTTTTTTTTCTTCTATGGATTTTTTTTCCATTTCATCCATTTTATTTTTTAGAGAGCTGTTTTCTTTTTCCAGCTCACTAATTTTATTTCTCAATGATTTGATCTCTTTATCCACTCTGCATGACTTCTCCAGACTCTCTTGCCAAGCTTCCCTTTCCTTTTCCCATTTCTCTTCTAGCTCTCTTGTGAGAGCCCTTTTGATTTCGTCTATGAGAGTCTTATGTATTGAGGAGCAGCTCATATCCCCCTTAGGGGGTTCCTCTGTGGAGAGTCTGTTTTTAGTCTCCTCAGGGTTTGAAGTCTGTTCTCTCTCCATACAGAGCCCTTTTAAATTTTTTGTTCATTTTGTCAGTGCGGAAATCAAAGAAAAGAAATTGACAAGAGAAAAAATTGGTCTGTTTTTTGGGGGGGAGAGGGATGGGTCTGGACGGTGTTACCGGGCTTCCTCTACAGATTTTGGGAGACAGTAGGGAGGTACTAGCTGGCCTGTGTCTATGCTCTGAGGCTCTAAGAAAGCGCTGAGTCATTCCGGGTGGGGGGTGGGGGTTGCTGGGTCCTGAGAGACGCCAGCTTTCCGGGGGTTTTATTCTTCACCTCCAATCTTTACACCTTCTCTGTTGCTCCTGGCTTGCTGCCAAGACAGAATATCCACACTGGGCTAAAGGTTGTTTTGCAGAAACAGAAGAGATCACACCCTTCCCCTCTCTGGTCTGAGCAGTGTATGCTGCCTGCCTTGCTCTCACTGCTTGACCTCAGTCTGTGCCCAGTCTGTTCGTCCCCTCCCCCCAGCAAACACAAACCTTTTCTGGTGAATTTCAAAGATATCTTCTGTTGATGAATATTTGTGGGTTTCTTTTCCAGTCAAGCATTAATTCTGAGGCTTGTCATGAAGTAAATTCTGAGAGAAAATGCAGAGCTCAAGCAGCTGTTTGCCTCCTCTCCGCCATCTTGGCTGGAAGGCTAAAAGAAAATTTAAATGAAGAAATAATAGTAGTTTATTTGACAAGTCAAATATTAAGTTCAACAGGTGACAATTATTATTGCTCTTTTTTGAAATAGAGCTAGAAAGTTTAACTATAACAAAAAGAAAGTAAAAGTTAAGGAATAAAATTAAGCACAAGTGAGGAAAATTCACCCCAATTGCAAATGATATGATACATTACTTATATAATCACTGAGAAATTAGAATTTGATCAGCATCTAGTAAAATATATCACAATAAAATTCAAATGTGTGTGTATAATTTGCATCAATTTTTAAAAACAGAGAATTAAGGAGATATCTCTGACAGTTATAAGTAAGAACTGATTTTAAGAAATAAAAAATATCTTCTAAATGAGCAAAACAAATGTAATTAGAAAACTTCATGGATATAATGAAGAAAGAATACATTGAAAAAATAACACCAATACTTATTTTGTTGTTTAGATTATTATTAGAAGGGGCAGATAGAAAATGTCTTACTTGATGTCTTTACTTCTGGAATTTATTGATAATATATAAACTGACCTCATAATAATATGAGGAAGTTATTAACCACGTATTCTCAACACACATGTGGCAGTTTTATAAATCCTGTATTCAGGAAGATCTGAATTAAAATCCAACCTCAGATATTTGTTATGTGTGTAACCCTAAATTAGTCATAACCTCTATTAGCCTCAGTTTATTCATCTAGAGAATGAGGATCATTAAAAGCATCTATTTTCCTGGATTTTTTAAAATAATTTACTTAGATAATAATTGTAAAGTGCTGAGCATAGTATCTGGCATATAGTAACTATGTAAATGTTGCTTATGATTATGGTTATGATTATCATCATCGTAAAAATACTTCATTACATTATATTAATTATCTCATTAGAGGTCCAGATTTTGGCCTGGTCTGGAGAAATATAAATCAAAGGAGCTTAACTCTGTAATGTTCTGTTGTCTCCAGAAACTGCTGATGGCTCTCTGGGAGGAGATCTGCTGTCTCAACTCAATCTCTCGGCCATATTCTTCTTTCTGTAGAACAGCCAACTCTTACCTAGAGTAGACTCTAGACTCTCCCTTGCTCAATGTTTCTTCTTTTATCCTCCCAGAGAATGGGCGTGGAATAACTCAGGGGCTTCTGGGATAAAATATTTCAACCAATGAACTTACTCCTCTTATGCATGCAAGCTCCTCCCCAGAAGTTAAAAGGGGTAAAACTCCCTGTAAAGGCCAGAACTAGAGAATTGCTAAGTACTGACTTAGCACTTAGTAATATCTCCCCCTTTCTTTTGATTTAGAACATAGGGTGGTCATGACCTTGAAACATAAATGCACCAATATGGGAGGTATTACACATAATTACATAGATTACATAAACACATAGTAACATAACACATGCTAGAAGTATGTAACAAATAACATGATCAAATTATCATCAAATGTCCATAAGTCCATTGTCCATTAGTCTCATCTTGTGTTAGGAAATCCAATGATTCCTGCTGGTTTTAAAGTTCTTTAACAGTCTTCTTATTAGCCATGCTCTTTCAGTGTCAGATGTTTCTTAGATTTTCTCCTTTGTTTTGAGGTCTTTCTCTTTTTCTGTCTCTCTCTGATGGACAAGGTGAATACAACTCATTGGCACCCATCTGATTCCTTCTCCTTCTGAAGAAATACAAGCAAACCCTCTCCCCCAAGCAGTTAACCTATCTGGTCCCTTCCATTCACCACTTTCTGGGTCTCTCCACATGACCTGGCGATTATCTAAGGACAGTGGAGCTGCTTGCACTGGACACTGCCCTTCTGCTGGGTTATAAAACCTGTCTGCTAGAGCCAGTGCATCTTTGTGAAAAATTAGAAAATTAATGGTATAGAGAACTAAAGTTAGAAGTTCTCTAGGGCTACCTGTGGCTCCCCCTTTCTTTTGTTTTTGGAGGAGTGTCTTAATGTCTCTGTTTCTTCTCTCTACTATTGCCTGACCTTGTGGATTAAAAGGTATTCCAGTAGTGTGTAAAATCTTATACTGCACACAAAAGTGTGCAAAATGTTTAGAAGAATATGCAGGTCCATTATCTGTTTTTATTTCTTGTGGCACACCCATAAGTGCAAATGCTTGCATAAGGAATTCAGTGACCACTCAGGCTGTCTCTTTTGCTGTTGGCACTGCAAAAGTGAATCCTAAAAAGGTATCTACCACCACGTAGATAAAAGACAGACGACCAAAAGATTTATAATGGGTCACATCAATTTGCCAGATTTCACTGGGTCTCAAACCACGAGGATTCTTTCCTGAAGGGAGTGTAGGAGCATGGAAAGGAATGCAAGCTGTACAGCTTTTTACTATGCTCCTAGCTTCCTCTCTTGTTATTCTAAATTGTTAATGTAAAGCCCGAGCAGCCTGATGATATTTAGAATGAGATTCTTGTGCTTCCTGAAATAAAGGGGTACTGGCTAACATTGTTAAAAGGCGATCTGTCTTTGAATTTCCATCAAAAATAGGACCTGGAAGTCCACTATGTGAGTGGACATGCAAGATATAAATCTTGCCTGGATGCTTTCTCACTTGCTCTTGAAGTTCCTTAAAGAGCTGATAAATATTAGAGGCTGCAAATTTTATTTGGGCTGTGGCAATTCTTTGTACTACACTGAATAAGCTGAATCAGTAATTATATTTACATTTCCTGGGTAATAAGTAAGAGCTAGCATGATAGCAAATAATTCATTCTGTTGAATGGACTGAAAAGGAGTCTTGACTACTTTATGGTTAAATCATGAGAGTATACAGCACAAATATTATGTGGGATAAGTCCTGAAAAAATATACACATTCTATACTAACACACAAATTAATGTATGATGTGAGACCATCCCAGAATGGCAAATTTTATTGGCCACAGCTCCAAATTTTGCACATGGGTCTCCATTAAAGATAACCCGGCTACTACATAATTGGTGATGGATTTTTGAAGAAAAGGTTTCTAAGGTTCCTTTTAAAGGACCAACAATTTTTACAGATGCCTCCAAAGAAAATATAGCTCTTACTATCATGCTAGTAACTAACTCTAACAAGATCATAGGGCTGAATAGTCTAGAAATGTTAGGTTTTGGGCAATATTATGTTGAGGAAGAAAAGAGAATTTTTTTTTTCTTGCAAATGTTCCAAGTTACCATATGCAAACCTCATCTTTCTCAATAAACCAACACAAGGAGATCTAATAAGAATAAGCAAAAAAGTAGTAGAACCCTTTTTTTTAAATTAAGGTTACACTGATAGCTATTAATTAATTATTATAGTTGTTTTTCAAATGGTGAATGATGAAAAAACTGGCATAATTTTTGTTGACAAATTTCTGAAAAAGTTTGACAGTCTTGATATTGTAGAGAAAAAGAGATAATATCATAGTTTGATGAGGCAAGGGGTGAAGGATAGATTTGTTGTTGGTGATGATTTTATTCATTGTGAAAAATAAGATTTTCTGAAGGCAGATAAATAGCTACAATAGTCTATAAATGATGGTTCATTTGACCTGCTTATCTTATAACTGCACATAAAAGATCCCTTCCCTTTCTTTACAACTTTATTAAGTGGTCCATATAATTGCATTTGTTTTTGGGTTTGTTTTTTTGTTTTATGTTTTTTGCTTTTTTGTAGTTAAAAAATCAAGGTATAGAACATTTTTACTGTTGATACATAAATAGGAACTCTTACCAATGAATTTTCCTTTTCAAGTGAATTACATTTATGGTGAGCCTCAGTATCATAACTTACTTGAAAGTCAGTATGATGTCATGGTGCAGGGACATTGTTTTAGAAGGCTTAGGTTTGATTTCAGACTCTACCTTTCATCTGAATCAGTGGTTAGTGCGGAAATGAATTTTAGGGCTCATGCACACTTTCCTTGCCAAATGTGGTAACTGAGGGTTAGGATGGGAAGTGACTTGCCTATATTTTCATGAGTAGTATGTAGCAGAGCTCACACTAAAAATCAGAACTTCTGCCTCCAAAGTCCAGTGCTCTTTTCCCCAATAAATCAAATTGTTTCATTTGTATGACCCTGAAAAATGCAGGTTATCCCTAGAGATCAGATTGTTGACTTATAAAATAAGAGGTTAGACTAAATGATCTCTACAGTTTGTTATAATTCAGAAACTTGGGGTTCTTAAAATATTCTATTTTTTTAGTAAATTCTTTCTTGGAAAATATACTGTCTTGTAAGGTATTGTGTTTTGCCTAAATTTGGTATCATCTTTATCAGCTAAAAAAAAAAAGACACACAATAGGAACTTAATAAATGCTTCTGTCCAAGTATGAGATCAATGAGGAAAGAGATAATATTTTATAAAACATTTCCAAAGCCTCTTCCCCATCTCACCCCATTCACCATAATGTTATATATAATTATTTTAAAATAATTAAATTGGATTGTATGAATAATCCAATCTGAATTTGAATCAATATGACCTGCTTTGGATATAGTACAGGTTAAATTATGATCTCCAGGAAAAAAGCATATACATTATATTGTTCATTCAACAAGCATATAATAAATTCCTGCCTCATGGCCAAAGTACTAATCTTTATGCAGGAGATCCAAATCCAAAAAAGGAAACCATATCTGCCTTCAAACCATTTAAAATCTACAGAATCAGGGCTATTAAGACATCAATTGTTTGTAATACAAGTAAGACTTTGTTTTAATATCCCTTTATATAATACTAAAGAGATGATGTGTTCCACAGGCCTGGATGGGTCTAGAGTTCTGGAGTTAAAGAAATTCAATGATTTCTGATTATTTTATTTCTCATAGGCAAAGGCAGCTCAAGCATCTCATCCGACGTGAGTTCAAGTACAGATCACACACCGACCAAAGCTCAAAAGAATGCAGCTACCAGTGAAGGTAGGCATCTGGTCTTCATTATCTTTGGCCCCCTTTTCACAGGATTGGCTATTTTTGGAAGGAAGATAAAATGTGTGGGGTTTAAGCCTGTTCTACTGAGTGGGAACTCATGAGATTCTTTAAAAAGGAAAACAGCTAAAGGTTTTCCAAGTGCCTTATTTCATTTTTTTCTTTTTTTTATGTACTGCTGTTGCTGTGTGTAAAAGTTGATTTGATGAGATTTAAATCTCTCATTTCCAAGGCTAATGTTGGAGTTTCATGAAAACATAATGGGCTGATTGTATTGAAGATTGTATTGTATTATGTATCATGTTTTTTCTATGAAGAAAACTAAAATTGTAAAATCCCTGATTTGTGCTTGATTCATCATACCAGGAATTATTCACCTGAATTGTAGATTTGTGACAGTGTGCCAAGGTCAGAGTTCTGTAATTCACCTGATCAAAGATGGTGGGAAGGGAGGGCTGTGTGAATGTTATATTAGGGAAACATGGAAATGTTTCATGCTGTTGGGCTTAAAACTTTTCTTATCCATATTTTTACTGAAGAAATTGGCATTGTTTAACCTTGGGTCCTGGAATTCAGCCTCTTCCTTGCATTTGAGAAACTCTTGGCTAGTTGTTCATTTGGTTGGTGAGAGGGGGTCTAATTGTTATGACAGTAGTTATTTGAGGCAAAGTAGATCCATCTGTGGAATCTGACTTGTTCATTCTCAGTTTAAAACAAAATTTAAAAACTCCCTTTCAAAGAAATCTTCCTTTCCATATAAGTATTTGTACAATACTTGATCAGTTTAAAATAGCAAAATTATCTGTCTAAGCCATTAGAAATATTTATCATGAAATACACATTTATGCATTTCAATCTGATTTATTTGTGAAATGGAGATGTCTTTTTCTTGGAAGTGCAATGACTTATTGAGGTCTATTATTTATTTCTCTTTAAGTTTCAAATTCTTGCTATCTGTTGACCCAAACCAAATAAAGTGGTCTTTTGTTGCTACTTGTCTCAAACCTTATTTGCTGAAGTTTTATTTTATTTAGAACTGATATATTAGTTAAAAATGTTTAATCTGGAATGCTTCTGATGTGAGAGGGAATGTGGTATAAGGAAAAAAGTGTTGGACTTGGAATAAGTAAATACCTGAGACCAAGTATTTCCTCTTACACTGGCATACTGCATGATCCTGGGAAAGTCCTTTAAACTGCTTGTGACTCTTTTTCTCCATTTGTACATCAGAGAAATTATAGCTACATTATCAACCTTTTCTGGTGATTATAAATATTAAAGTGGAAAACCTGTTGTCTGGAAAACATTTTGTAAAACTTTTCTAAGGGCTATATAACAATAGTAAGAACTTACATAGTGCTTTAAGGTTTGCAAAGTACAGGGTGTGTTATTTCATTTGATCCATGATGAAGGGGACAGTTTATTTTGCATTTTATATATGACTAAGCTGAGAGAGACATTAAGTTCCTTGTACAGAGAAACACAGCTCTTAAGATTTTGTGGCAGAATATGAACTTAGGTTTTCCTAACTCCAAGTCCAATTCCATTACCTAGTTTGTGAGGGATCCACAATTTTTCTCCACCAACACAGATCAGAAACATGCCTTAGTCAATAGTCTTCATTAGTTTCTGGGAATGAAAGTAATTCTCACAATGTAGGGAGAAATTTGCCATTTCTGGTCTCTGAATGAAAAATATATAATCCATTTATAGTTTTAAACTAAAAGTCTTTCTTGATGTTTGTTCCTTGATGTTCTTTGATGGAACATATTAGAGTTTGTGTACTAGTATAGACTTGGAGAACTTCCCTTCTCTGATGAAGCTTTGGAGTAGGAATTGAATGGACCTTTCGCTCTGTCTCTCTGTCTCTCTCTGTCTCTTTCTCTGTCTCTGTCTCTCTCTTTCTATCTGTCTGTCTGTCTGTCTCTCTCTTACTCTCCCTTCTCCTTCATATAGAATTATGGATATAGACATGTGTATAAATATGTATAATTCACCTATGAAATTATATTAAGGGTATGTAAATTTCATTAATTTGTTCTTAGAACTTGTTTGAGATGTCTCTAATCACAACTCTGTTATTGCATCACCAGCAATTCCATGAAACAATCTTCTGTCTCCCTCCCTCCCCTACACCGTCTCCTCGCGTCTCTCCTCTCTCTCCCCTCTCTCTCTCCCTCTCTCTCTCTCTCTCCCTCTCTCTCCCTCTCTCTCCCTCTCTCTCCCCTCTCTCTCCCCTCTCTCTCCCCTCTCCTCCCCCTCTCTCTCCCCCTCTCTCTCCTCTCTCTCTCCCTCTCTCTCCCTCTCTCTCCCTCTCTCTCCCTCTCTCTCCCTCTCTCTCCCTCTCTCTCCCTCTCTCTCCTCTCTCTCTCCCTCTCTCTCCCTCTCTCTCTCCCTCTCTCTCCCTCTCTCTCCCTCTCTCTCCCTCTCTCTCCCTCTCTCCCTCTCTCCCTCTCTCTCCCTCTCTTCTCTCCCTCTCTCTCTCCCTCTCTCTCTCCCTCTTCTCTCTCTCATCTCTCTCTCTCTCTCTCTCTCTCTCTCTCTCTCTCTCTCTCTCTCTCTTCTCTCTCTCTCTCTCTCTCTCTCCTCTCTCTCTCTCTTTCCTGTCACTACAATTTATTTTATGGTTTGAATGAAAGTAAAAATCTAAAGCTAAGGAGTTGTGAATTAATATCTTCATGTTTTTTAAGTCATGACTTTCATCAATTCCCTTATTTTTCTCTTATCCAAAACAGAAGATGCAAATATCTCTAGGCTGAATCTTTAGGGGCCTATGGAACTCTTCTAAGTTTCCAATTGTTTGCATTTGTGCCCTGAAAATTCTACAGGGACTTACATTTATTTTGTTATTCCCCCTAAGAAACTCCTTATGGCTTTGGCTCAACCAATGTTTTATGAATTTTGTCACTATGTATTTTCTGTCATTCTGAGGCTAGAACCAGTTCAAAAATTAGCAAAATCTGCAGTTCATTTGAAAGAGAGTTTTTCCCAACTGTGGTAAATTAGTGTGGAATTTGTTTCCAGCTTTTAAGTAGCAATACCCATCATTGTGAAGACAGTATCCATTTCCTTCTTGTCTTAAATCCAAAAGAAAAGTGTTTATGCTTCAATGAAATTCATTTAATAAAGTACATTTATAAATATGTTTTATGTGTTTGCATTTTTAAAAAAATCATGAGAATTCCAAAGAAGGTGTTACTAATTTTAATTTGAGTCTTTGCCATATTAACAATTTATTCTGGGATTTATTTGTCACATAATTGGTCCCAGAAATGGGGTATTTGTCACATAATTGGTCCCAGAAATGGGGCTGTCACATGGAAGAGAATACCAGTGGCTGGTGCTAATGCATACTGCATGTGGACAGCAGAGCACCAAACCTATGTGTCAGGATCAGTTATTGGAGTTTCAAATCTACCTTTTTTCACACTGTTAAATTTAGTGAAGTATATGACTATTCTCTTTGCTGAAAAACATGGTTGAAGATACTTGCTGTTACATAATAGGGTTAATAGAAATCTAAATTATGTCTTTCAGAAGATTTACATAATGACATGTAAAGTCATATGTTATTGTCATTAGACTCAATCTGTTTTTTTTATATTTAGAAATGATTCTCATCTTCAATTGTAGTGAAATAATAATCGCTAACATTTCTTTGTCACTCCAAGATCAGTTAAGCACTTTACATATAATATCTCTTTATAATAACCTTATGAAGTTATTGTCTTGGGAGACATTATCCTCCTTTTACTAATAAGAAAAACTGAGGCTGAGAATAATTTAATGACTTTCCTAAGGTCCATACAATTATTAATTATATAACATATGTCATATGTGTATAATATTATATAGGAAATATTATAATAATATCTGGGCATTATTTCTGTAATATCTGTAACATTATTTCCAATTCCTTGGGTTAAAAAACATTTTTCAGCTGACTTCTGAATTGTGCTCTCTCAACGGGGTTTGGAACAATAATTTATTGCTAATTCCAGGAGTGGGGATAAATATTTAACAGGATTAGGGGAAGGTGGTGTTCACATCAGGAAAGACCAGTCCAGAGATTTTGAAGAATCTATTGCTTTTTTTATGATCTCACAACTAACTTTAATCATTTCAGAATTCAAATTTAACATGCATTTATTTAGTACTGACTACATGTAAGGCAGTGTGCTAGGTTTCATGGATATAAAAGTCCGAAAATTGCAGCTTTGCTCTTATATACTCATGGGGAACTAATGGAGAAGAGGGGAAATAAAAACATTTCAAAGGGAGGAGTAATGGGAGAAAAAAATCTTTAAAAATATTTCCATTTCCTTTAAAAAAGTTTTTTTTAAGGATATATAATTATTTAAAACCACGCATTTAATGACCAATAGATGTATGGATTTCAAACTCTAATTTAGACAAGTAGCACATTATGAAAAAGTAAGATAACTTGAACAGATTGAACTTTTATACTCTATACTGCCTGTTATTCAGATTTTTCCAGTTTAGCTATTTTTTAATATAATTACAATATTAAATATGTCATCATACAGTACACTACAATAATTTGGGAGGGGTATGATTAAAGCAAAGGCACAAGGATTGAAATTTTGGGAGGGTTGGTCAATACAAGGTTATTGTGAGGATTAAATAACATCATATATGAGCAAATCTTAAAGTGTTATATAAATGCTCCCTGTTCTTGTTACTATATCAATCAAAAAAATTGTTTCATCTAGATGAAAATAGTTTTTTTTCACTAAGTTCTTTGCTTAGCAGAGCTGACTAAACTTAGAAAAACTTTGCCATTTTATGATTGCCTTTTTGTAAAGGGGAGTTTGAATGATCAAATTAAAAATGCAATATTAAACAGCATAGCTAGGTACTGGATTTGGAAGGGGGAAAAAAGAAATTTCTAGTCATGTCTCTTTCAGGAAATTGTGCAATAGATTTGTGAAGTAATCCTACGACCTCATCAAAATAATGTGTGCTTATCATTGAGTATAAAGAATGTTCTGGGTCTTGCCCACTAGCTTTGCAAATGAGGAAAAAAATTCTAAAAAAGCATCATTAAAGCCAGATGCCCAAACATTTCCAAAATCATTGAAATGAGAATTAGCTGCAGTCAGGCCTGTAAAATATGAAACTATAAATACTGTAAATCCTCTTATGACTTTAGCTTCTGGGCCTTCAACAATCATTCTCATTCATACTTTTCTTATAAAGCATCTTTTTTTTATAGAGGTGGTTAAAATGGTCTTTGTAACAGTGATAGAATTAACAATTCATTGATAAATTAATCAGGATATTTACAAAGAATTAGTAAAAAAAAAAAAAAAGAAAAAGAAAAAGAAAAGAAAAGAAAGAAAAAGCTTTTAAAATTTAATATTTTAAAATTAATTTAAATTCACTTCATATTCCTTGATCATTTTTAAATAATTCAAAAATACCTATATATGCAGAGATGAGATATTTTCCCTTTCTCATTCATAAAGTAGTCTAGTGACTATTGATAGACTCGGCTTTCTTCTATCTAGTCAAGAAATATTCCATCTCTATGGAACCAGTGGTATAAAAGTTGAGATTGATAAACAAGGTCATTTTCAGAAGAAAATGTTAAAAATACAGATTTTAAAATTCTTTAAAATGTGACCAGTTTGTGGAAGCTAGGTGGTACAGTGGTTAGAGCACTAGGCCTGAAATCAGGAGGACCTGAGTTCAAATGTAGTTGTAGGCACTTAACACTTCCTAGCTGTGTGACACTGGGCAAGTCACAACCCAATATATATATATATATTTCTAAATTCATGTTTAATAATTAAACATTCAGTCATTAAATTATTAAATCACCAATTTCAGTTATTCATTTATCTATATTTATAGTTAAATCTTTACAATGCCACTGAGACATAATCAAGATTTTATCTTGCATTGGTTGACAGAAAACTATTCTCCATCATCTTTGAATGGAATGTTTCTCTCTCTTTTTCTACACTTAGACAGGGTGAGGAATCCTAATTAATCTGAGAAAAAAAAAATTCTATCTTGTATTACACGTCATCCTTATGTTCCTCAGATTTGGGACTAAACCATTTATTGTGAACCTAAAATTCCTCTTCTTGACTTAATGTAAATTGGGCTTGAATGCTTATACTCAGTTCCATCCATATTTCCTTTATGCCTTGGGAAAAGATATGGCTTTCAGTGTTATAGGTCAAAGATTATAACTCCCAGGAGAGAGGAAAGAGAGGAGGAAAAGAAAAGGGGAGGGAGAATAAGAAGGAAGGAAGAGGAGGGAGGGAGAAAGACAGACAGAGACAGTGGCAAAGAGACAGGGACAGACTCAGACAGAGAAAGACAAAGACAGAGATAAAGACATATATACAAAGAGAGAGAGACAGACAGACACAAAGACAGAGAGACAGAGAGAGACACACAGACATAGAGAGAGACAGAGATAGAGACAGAGAGAGAGACAAAGAGGCAGAGACAGAGACAGACAAACAGAAAGATAGACAGAGACAGTGAGAGGCACACATACATAGAGAGCTAGACAGACTCACAAAGACAGAAACAGAGAGAGACAGAGAACAAATGCACATATAAGAAATATAGAAAAGGGACAGGGGAAAAAAAGACTTGAGAGAATGGGAACAGAGCAACTGGAAAGAATTAGGCTATGCCTTGCTAAGATGGAATAGAGATTGTGCAAGACTAATGGAAAGCCTCTATTCTCATATACTTAAGCTCCCTGTACTCTTGCAGAAAGGGGAAATTAGGAACTCTATCTGTTAGAAGGCATGTAATGGAGTTCAGAGAAATAGTTTCCTAATAATCACAATTGAATTCTAATGATTCAAATCCAATTCTGTGAATGGGAACTGTCAATACTAAACTCAAGAAGTTCTTATATAAATATGATGAGGAAACATGATCATCATGTCTAAACCACCACTTCAACCATTAGACAACACATAGGAATTATAGGGTAATTGTTACCCTTCATGCAATTAGAGAACAACTTCACTTTTTTGGATAGCTAGTCCACAGTTTGATTTGGATAGTTGTCCAAAGTGGAATAGTTAACTGTCATAAGACTAAGTCCAGCAGCAGAGAAACAAGCTACCAACAGAGTAGTATTGGTGAAATGAATAAATGCAATGTCTTGTACATTAGATCCAAGTGATAAAAATAGGTTAAATCTGAGCTTGGCTTGGAAACAATTCATACAAACAGAAAACAAAGGGAAGTTAGGAAACACTTCTAGTTCTCTGCTCCCAACATAGCTCCAAAAACTCCATGGGAAATGGAAGAATTCAACATAAAGAATTTGTATATTACAAGGTTTCTTGTAAGAGAAGTCATAACACAATAACCTTGTATTGGTCAACCCTCCCAAAGTTTCAATCATAACGATGAAGATATTTAACCTTTTTTAAGCTTTATCTATACAATTAGGAAACTGAAAAATGATTTCTAAGTTTCAATCCTTGTGCCTTTGCTTTAATCATACCCCCCCAAAATTATTGTAGTGTACTGTATGATGACATATTTAATATTGTAATTATATTCAAAAGTAGCTAAACTGGAAAAATCTGAATAACAGGCAGTATAGAGTATAAAAGTTCAATCTGTTCAAGTTATCTTACTTTTTCATAATGTGCTACTTGTCTAAATTAGGGTTTGAAATCCATACATCTATTGGTCATTAAATGTGTGGTTTAAGTAATTATTTATCCCTTAAAAACCAACCTTTTTAAAGGACATGGAAATATTTTTTTAAATGGGAGAAAAGGGAGTTACAGAAAGATTTCTTAAAGAAATTTCAAGGAAGAGAGTGAGTACTTTTAATGGGAAAAGTCAAAGGAAATGGCAGCTAGATTGAACCTAGGGGAAGTTAAGGATTCTGAAAGTCAGAGATTAATGATTGTAAGCAGCACTATATTGAATTCAGGGAACAATTAGCATTTCAGCTCATAAAACACAAAATGCATAATGTGAAATGATGTGAAATAAGACTTGAAACTTAGGTTGAAATCTTTCTGGGATTACATAATTGCCAGCCTTGCCATTTTTTCCCAGTGGCAATAGGCAACTACTAAAGGAGTTTGAAGAGAGGAATGAAATGATCAAATTATGAACATTATTTTTGGCAGATATGGGACGAATATATTGGAGATGGTGGAAACTGAAGGTGAGGAGATGATTTTAAGGTTATTAGAATAGTCCAAGTGAGAGGTAAAAAGGACTTCAAATAGGACATTAGTGATGATAGAAGGCCAAAAAAAGGGAAATGGGAGAGATATGAAAGAATTCAGGTTGATAGGACTTAATAACTGATTGTGTTGGAAATTTAAGGGAGAGAAAAAAGTCAAGTCTTTGAAGTCAAGATTTCAAAAAGTCTTATGTTTCAGAACCAGAGGACTAAGAGAATTAGGTACTATCAATAGAAACAGGAAACTTTGGAGTAAGAGGACATGAATTCAATATTTACTAAATTTTGTCAACAAAGATCTAAGTGGAAGTCATGACTGCTTCTTTGAAAAAATATACATCCAATTCTAAGAGGACAATCATATTTAGGAGATTTAGGAAGCTTTGACTAGGGAAGGAGACAGCATGACAAGGTGGAAGGTTCTATATGCTGGGCCTTTGACCTTTATAGTCTCATGGAATCCTAGAATTTAGAGGTAGAAGGGCCCTTTTTTTTAAAGATCTGGCTTTTAGAAAATAATGATCTCAAAATTCTGGAATAAAATAAATCAATTCCTTCAAAAAAAGATGAAGACAATTGAAGAATATATAAAATTGGTGAGAGAAGATGGATTGAAAAAGGGAACAGGAAAAGGAAGAAAAACACAAGAAATAAAGAAAAGAAAGAAATGATGCTCAAAAATTCTACTGGTTCACAACTTAAAGTCCCAACTGGGCAGTTGTGGAAGAGCTATAGACACTGAAATGAAGAAATGAAGAAGATAAGTTTCTCCATGTAAAGAAAGTGAACAGATAACATTTTTGTGTTTTTTGCAAAAGCTGTTGTACCATTTAGAAGTAATCTACATATTCTTTTAGATACTCATGATCCTTAATGTTTCTTCAACCAGAGTCTTTCACAGTCCAACTTAAGTTCTATTTGTAAGATGTAGAAAGTATTTGTGGTATAATGGATAAGAGTACCAGATTTGGAGTCAGGAAAATCTGAGTTCAAAACCCATCCTTGAAGTTTTCTAGTTTTGTCATGGCAGTCATCTCGTTTAACTACTTACTTACCATCAATTTCCTTCTCTGTAAAATGAAAATAATAAAAACCCAATTATTGTATATCTATCCAACAATGCTGTTTTGAAGCTTAAGTTAATAATTTAGGAACACAAACAGTTGCAATTAAGTTGCAAATTACAGTAATTCTTCCAGAGCATGTTAATCGTGTATTAAGTATATTTTTAAAAATGTATTGTCAATATGAAGCATAAATACAACACATTGTCTTCTCTAATAGTTTTCTCCACGTTCCCACACCAAGCACTGTGCTCCACTTTTAAATGTTAAATAAATTTTAGTTGAATTGTATTGAGTTGTTTATAAATTATCATAATTTGGCCCATTGTTATCCAGAAGTTCAAAATACTGGACTGAAAACATGGAGTATAAAATAAATTACCAAATATTATCTCAGGTTCTATTTTTTGTCTTAGAGTTATTATCCTATACATAGCATTATGAAATAGCACATGTGAAGCTTCAATTGTAAGGGCATTAGGTTTCCATGATATTCAGGACACCTTCAGGCAATGATTGCATTTTTAAAATCAGAATTTAAAATGAAAAAGAAAAATATTCTGGAAGGACATCCAATTAGTGAGAGGAAAATGTGTTCTAATTCCATCTATGTTTCTTATTGCTTCTCACCAAATATAATATTCAATACATAAGTAGAAGCAATGATTTAACTGCTTTAAATAAATAATTTGTTTCAAGCATGAGCAAAAACTTTTACATGTAATTAAACATGATACTAAATTGTATCCATTATTAATTACGAGAAGCATTTCAGAATGTACTGAGCAAACTTTTTTTTGAATGAATGAATAAACAAATTCAAAAATAATTTATTGGATTGTGTTTGAATAAAATACTGTGTAAGTCATAGTGTAGGTCTTAATAAATGTAAGCATGGTTCTTACCCTTGCAAAACTCATCATCTCATAGTGAATATAATATACATAAGAAGGTTCTTCTGCAGGTCACATATCAAACGAAGGCTGATGAAACCAATGTGAGTAAATCCTGAAAGGATATGTAAAGACCTATAGATTTCAACAATGCTCAAGCTGTGATCTGATGAAACAGAGAATGAGTATCACTAATGCTCATCCTATAGTTCTATTGGGGCACTTTGTTTGCCATATTACATTACTAAATAGCATCAAACACAATTCCTTGTATCTTCCACATAATGGTCATTTAATTAATGTCAGATTTCTTCGTGAATTAATTTATGTTGAATTTGGAATCATCTGAATTCTCATCTATTTTATATAAGCTATTGTCTCGTCATGCTGCCTCTTATTATGCATTTGTGAATTTTTTAAAACTTAGAACAAGGGACTTTTCATTTTTCCTTATTAAATTTCATCAGGTTAGGTGTGATCTCTCATTCTAGCCTATCAAGATTTTTTTGGATCTTATCCTGTGTGTTTTTAGAAAGGCTAATTTGAATGTCATGAACAGTTTGGAAAGTTACTTCAAAAATTCAAATATAATGTTTCCATCTGAAATAGTGCCTTTTTCTTTGTACTTATACTAGAAGTACTATATACTTCTTGTGTACTTACACACAAATATAAACTTGTGTACATTATACACAATGAATGTCATTTAGATTTCATATGAATTTATATCAAAATGAAAATAAAACCTTTGTCAAACACCATCCTTTTTGTACCTTTTTTTTTAAGATTTTAAGATGAGGCATTAAATAAATTTTATTTAAAGTCCCATTAATTTTATTGTATGTCATATAGATAAAGAATATAAAGGGAGGATGCAAGATCATGGAAAAATAAAAAATGTTATTATAAGTGGTAACCTTGTGAAGTCATAGGCAAAAGCTGACCTTAGAAATCAGGTTAATGCATCTGTTTACTTTTTCCTGAGGATGGACTAACTTCCCCAGGAAGTCCCACTTCCCAAGAATGTTATAATGATTAAGTAAATGATAAAGGAAAAACTTCTTTGATTTTTCTGTTATGACCTTTGTACCCCAAAGTCTAGAAACACAGGAAATCCACCTGAGATACTTGTTGATGCTAGGTAATTACAGAATAGAGTGTAATGTTTTACATTTAGGTCCAATTAAAATATTTTAAAATAGTTATTAAGTCCCAAAAAGTGTTTAATGATGTATTCAGTAATTGTAAATGAATAAATATATCACACTAAATAGAAACACACACATATCATGTGATGTTGTTTTTGAATCATTTTCCAATGTATTTGACTCTTCATGACCCTATTTGGAATTTTATTTGCAAAGATACTGGAGTCAGTTGCCATTTCCTTCTCCAACTAATTTTTCAGATGAGGAAACTGAGGTAAACTGGGTGATGCATGAGTCATGCCTTTCACTTCTTAGCATATTGGACAATTCGGTTCAATCAGGTTTTTTGACTCATTTATACAAGGCACTTAGTTAAGCACTAGGAATGATAAGACAAAGATATTTCATAGTCCTATTCACAAAGAGTTTACAATATTGAGGGAGAAGAGTAATTTCTCCCATAATCATAGCTGTATCAAATCTAATAGGATAAGTATATAAGACAAGTCTGAAAGTAACATGGAAGTGTTAAAGTAGAAGGGACCATTTTTAGCTGGGGATTGGAATACTACAGTCTTTATGGATAGGTAGCAAAAAACTGCTCTGAAAGAAAGAGAAGGCTTTCAGGAAATCAGAAATAGGGGAGATGTCTGTTTCAACAATAATAGGTAGTTCTTGGTTGGAGCATAGAGTACATAAAATTCACTAACTAATATAAACTAGGCCATAAAAGTAGGTTAAAATCAGATTACTGAGGATAAGGATAAGAAAGTGATAGTTAGGTGAACTATCCTATCTACACTATCCTAGAGTCAGGAAAACTTATTTTCCTGAGTTCAAATCTAGCCTCAGATATTTACTAAATGTGTGACCCTGGGCAAGGAATTTAGCTCTATTTGCCTCAGTTTCCTCCTCTGTAAAATGAGCAGGAAAAGGAAATAGCAAAAAACTCTAATATTTTTTGCCAGGAATACTCCAAATGGAGTCATAAAGAGTCAGACAACTGAAATGACTGAACAACAACAACAACAAAATTGGTCAGTAATGTGAATGGGAGATCATTTTAGCTTTTGGGTTTTGTTTTGTTTTGGTTTTTTTTGGTGAATATTGATGTTCAAATCAAAACTGCATTATGAAGATCATTTTGGCAGTTCTATGAAGGGGCATTGGATAAAGGAGAAAGAATGATAGTAAAGGTAATCAGTAAGATTATTTCAGTATTTAGAGTAAGAGGTGGTCAGAAAATGGAAAGGAGAGACCACAAAGATTTCCAGGGTAGAATGCACTGGATTTGACAACTGAGTGGATATAGTTATAAACCTGAGCAATTCTGATAGAGAAAAATCCATTACAGTATCCTGGATATTTGAAAAGGGATTTCAACAAATATGAATTAAGGAGCTACTATTTGCAGGGTTCTGTGCTAGATGGTATCCTGGTCCAGAGCTTACATTCTACAGAAGAAAGGGGAAGGAGGGAGATGCAAGTTATTTACAGATAAGCAAATAGAAAGTAATAAAACACACTAATAAGGGTAATGGACCAAATTGGGAAGGAAATCAGGAATTTAAATTATGTTTCAAAACACAAAATAAAGTGAACAATTAAAACTATTATGCAGATGATTTAAATCTCACACATATACACCCTTTCCAAAAAAAAATCTCTTCTCCTTGCAATATTGAGATTAATTCAAGGGGAAAATATTTTAGAGCCTTAACTGCCTAAAATTAGATTAAATTCTTTGTTTTGCTTGAAAGTGAAATTTTCGTTATTTCTGCTCAGGAGTAGAATAATAATAGTAAATAACAAAGTAATTCATAACGGATACTTAATCAATATTTACTGATGAATTATTTGATGATAAGGACACTAAATTAGTCACATTGCCAGTTTTTGTTGGCAAATATACCTGAGAATTTACATTATGTTTTACAAGCACAGTTTCAGTCCAAGCTATTTTCTTTAAATTTTCTTTTTTTTTTTTTTTTTTTCTTTTTGCTGAGGCAACTGGAGTTAAGTGGCTTGCCCAGGGTCACACAGCTAGGAAATGTTAGCTGTCTGAAGCCAGATTTGAACTCAGGTGCTCCTAATTTCAGGGCTGGTGTTCTATCCATTGTACTACCTAGATGCCCCTTTTCTTTGAATTTTCAAGTTTTATTTGTCATTCTCATCTATGCAGAGTAAAATAAAATGTTCAACAATCTTACTATAAGTTTCATCAATGAAGGCATCTAAATAAGATTTTTAAGTGAAAAAAAATCTTATGTGAAAGTAGCTTGTAGTCTAAAAAGAGTTAAATATTTCTTGTAAAAACAGGATGTAGAACTCTTTCCAAATGAGATAAAGTTGATATTCAATTCAATTCCACAAACATTAAGTGCTTATTATGTGCTAGGCATTATGTTGGATCAGTGAATAGGAGTTTCATTGCTTTGTGATCAATTTGATATGAGGATAACTTTAAATTCTGGTGCCATCAATTAGGGTTAGCAAAGAGGAAGTGATAGTATAGTAGACTAGCATTAAACAAAAGATCAAAAGTCTTTAGTTTTAATCCAATTTTTGCTTTTTTTCCTCCACAAACTGGGTATGTGACCTTAGCCAAGTTATTTCACTTATTTGAGTTTGTTATGATAAATTGCTAAATTGAAGGAGTTGGGGGGAGGAACTCTGAGGGGACTAAGGAAGGGTTTTCCTTTGTTTTTCTTCATATCACATTATTACTGAATACATTAATCAAATAGAATGGTACTGTGAAGTGATGATTCTGTTACTCTTTTATTCAAGATATTAAAGAGGAATTGGATTTCTCCATAAGCTGTAATTACTACATGAAAGACTTGGATCTTACAAACAATGTGGTATCAATATAATAATAATAACATGGAAGAAATATAATAAAATAGCTAACATTCTGCAGTACTTACTATATATCAGATCCTATGTTAAGTACTTTACAATTATCATCTTATTTGATCCCTATGACAATCATGAAGGTAATTTTATTATCCCCATTTTACAGAAAAGGAAATTGAAGCAGAGATTAAATAACTTACCTAGGCTCATACATTTGCAATTGTGGGCTGACTGTTTTTTAACTTATCTTTTTTATTTGAGACCCCAGTGCTCTATTATGTTCCCTAGTTGGCCAAAATAAAATGGCCTTCAGAAATTGGTCTGTCATATGATCTAGCCTTCATAAAAGCAATGGAAACATGCTAGAAGTGGCCTTCTGGATACAAGAAAGGCAACAATAGCTATATTAAGTGAAGATCCATATCTTTACAAGAAAAGAATACTGAACTGAAGATAGTGCTTCTATTTTTGCATTTCAGTTTTTTTAATTAAGCCAAAGGAAAGCTTGTTAAGTTGGTCATGAAAACCAGCTTTATAAATAGCCAGATTCCTTCGTGTTTATTATTCAAGATCAGTGAATGAGATTAGTTTATAAATCTAAAATTCTGGATGCATTTAGTATTTTTTTTGAAGGTTAAAGGGAAAAGATAAGTGTTCTCATTTTTTTCTAACAATTTTTTAATCTTTTGGGAAATGTGGTAAGTCTGAACTAATAGACACAATGTTTCATAGCAAAACAAAAAACAAAAACCAACAATAAAATTAGAGGCCTGAGGCTGTCTCTAGTGAAAGGAGAGAAATGATGGTTTCAGTTTATTGGCATTAAATGCGTCTAAATTGACTGATAAAAAATGCAATCTTCATCCTAGCCATTTCTACCTTGCCATTTTTATTGCTGCTGTTGCTCCTTGGTCCGAAAAGGACAGACCGAGGCCATGTCTGAAGCTATCCAGTTCTACATTTCCCAGGACTCTGTTTCCTCATGTTCATTCAGGCTATTTCTCACCCTATAATTGTGAACTTTTCTTCTCCCTACTCCTACTCCAAACTCCTGAGAATACTAGAAAAATCTATTAATATATTGTTCTCGAGTTCTGTGCCTCATTTTAGAGATTTACCACAACACAAGAATAGGTTTTCAGGAGAATATTGTGCTTGAGGTATATCTTGAGAGGAAAAGAAGAGTTCCAAGGTAGAGAGAAGGTGTGTTCCAGGTTTGGTGGATTCGCAGGGAAGAGATATAAAGATAACATGTATTGTGTGTGAAGAAAAGAGTAAAGGCCAGTTTGTATGGATTACAGAGTGCAGAAAAGTGAGCAAAGTCAATGAGGCTAGAAAAATAGGTTGGGATCAGGTTGTAGACTTTAAAAGTTAAACTACAGTTTATATTTATCCCAAGGCAATAGGAAGCAATTAGAGTTGATTACTTTGGGGAGTAAAATGGTGAGTAAGGGTGTGGGGGATGGACTGGAGTGGAGAAGCTGTCAAAATAATCTAGATGAGAGATAAGCCCTAGCTGTGTGAGTAGAAATAAGTAGTCAGTTGTGAAAAATTTTATGAAGTTAGAAATGGCATCTCTGACTAATGTTAATTCTGTTTTCAATTCAGCAAATATATATATATGTATGTTCATATATATATGTGTGTGTGTGTGTGTGCAGATAAAATTATAGGGTTTAGATATGTAACTATAGCTAGATATAACTATAGAGATTGGTAAAAATATATTTTGTCTAGATTTTAGCAAAATATTTGTCAGAGCATCTTGTGATTTTTGTCAACAACATGACCATATGTTAGTTAGACTGTATTGCAATTAGATGGTTTTAGAACAAGTTGAGCAGCTATATCCAAAGGGTAGTCACTAAATGGTCAAATAGCATCATGAAAAGATGTCTGCAATAATAGTCCATGAAGCTGTGTGCTTGATTCTCTTCTGTTTAACATTTTTAATTGATGACTTGACTAAAAGCATAAATAACATGCTATGCTTATAGATTTTGCACATTACTCCCTTTTATTTACTCTAATTCTAGCCAAATTGCCTTTCTTGCTTAAACTAGATATTCTATCTTTTGCATCTGTGCTTGATAATATTTAGGTCATCTCCCATGTCTGTAATGCTCTCCTTTCTTATATTTGTTTCATAGATTATTTGGCTTCATCTGAGACTCATCTCAGGGAGCATTTATTACAGGAAACCATATTGATCTCATTAGCAAGGTCAAAGATTCTTAAACTTTTTTTTATTTCATGTACCCCTTGGCAGTCTGGTGCAGCACATGAATATTTTCTCAGAATAATCTTTTAATGAATAAAATAAAAGGTATAGCATTACAAATAAAGACAATTATTTTGAAATAGTTTTAAAAACTAACTTCAGGGACCCTCAGTTGAAAATCTCTGCCATTAATGTTAATATCTTTGGCTTCCTCAAATTATATTTTCTCTATTTGTCCATAAAAATGTTCTCCTAGTACAATGTAAAGTACTTTTAGAATAAGAACAAGTTATTATTTTATTTTATATCCTTAGTGCCTAGTATAGTGCCAGAATATAGTAAACACTTGATAAAAATATATGAATTGGATTGAATATAATATCATTATACAGTATGCCTAACAAATTTGATGACAGAGTTAGAACCCAAAAAGATCTTGACAGACTAGCATCTTGGACTGGATCTAGTAAGAAAATAAGTCATAGGGATAAATGCCAAACCTGATATTTGATTCATGAAAATATAGATACATGAAATAGGAGATAATTTTACCGTTCATCTCAAAGAGATTTTGTTTTGTTTTGAATTGATTGCAACTCCATTTGAGTCAATTGTGTGACATATGTGGCAACAACAACAAAAACTAATGTGAGTTTTAATATGTATTAAGGGATATACCATCTTGGTCTATCACTAACAACAAAGAAAGTACCTTAATTAATTGTGGTGCCAAATTTAATGATAAACTCTATGTAGATGACTCCCAAATCTTTATTTTTATTTCTAATCTCTCTCCTGGTCTTTAATTCTACATTATTATCAGCTGGATTTCTCAACCTGGATATCTATCCATAGACATCTCAGACATAAAAGGTCAAAAGCAAAATTCACAATATTTTCTCCTCCAAACATTTTTTTAAGTTTCTGTTGATGGAAGGATTTTGATAGTTACCCATTTGCAACATTAGAAATGCCCTTGATCCTTCCCTTTCCTTTACATTTCCATCTTGAGTCAACTGCCAAATGTGTTCATCCATATCTCCATATCTCCATATCTCCATATCTCCATATCTCTTGAATGTTTTTCTCTCCAGCCATATACCCTCTAACCAATTCAGTTCCTTGTCAGCTTTTGCCTGAACTATTTCATTACCTTATTAATTTTACTCATTTTTCTCTTCTTTTATCAATCATCCATAAGCTACCAAACATGCATTATTAAAACACAAATCTGAAGGTGGAATCCCCCTCAGCACTTAAAGCCACAGTAGCTGCTGAAATGCAAAATTAGCAGCTTAGCGTTTAAAAATCTACAGTCTGGCTCAGTGGACCTCAACCTTTTTAAATAGGGGGCCAGTTCACTGTCCTTCAGACTGTTGGAGGGTTGGACTATAGTAAAAACAAAAGCTCACACTCTGTCTCTGCCCCTCAGCCCATTTGCCATAACCTGGTGGGCGGCATAAATGTCCTCAGCAGGCCGCATCTGACCCATGGGCCATAGTTTGAGAACACCTGGTCTGACTCTTCCTACATTTCTAGTCTTAACACATATTTCATTTGGCAGATCCTGCATTCAACTCAAAGTGGCCTGTTAATCATTTCCCATTTGTGACATTGTATTTATATATCCTCTGTTCATCAGAATAAATAGTTCTCCATATCTGGAAAGTACTCCTCTACTGTCAACCCTTCCATAGTTTTCATAGAACTTCATATAAGAGATCTTTTTTGATCTTTGTCCCCACATCCATCCCAGGCATAACACCTTGACACTCATTTTCATTGCTGTATATTTGATTACTTATAAACATTCTATATTCTTCCTAAAAAAAAAAAGATAAAAATTGAAGACAGTAACAATTTGACATTTTTTTGCCTTTGTATTCCTAGTCTTTATGTAGTGCTTTGTATAATGTAAGAGTGCCCTAACTGTGAAATTAAACTAAATTGAATTCATAAGCCAAAAAAATATCTACAAAAGTGTCAACAAAATGTCAAAGAATCTCTGAATCATGGCACAAGAGGATTAAATGAAGTAATGATAGATGTTCAGAGAATACTTGGAGAGAAAGAAGAGATTTGATATTCATCTTTGTATATGTGAAGAGCTGTTAGTTGAATAGCCAAAGGAACAGCGTCTAAAAATTACAAACAGGCAGATTTTCATTCAATATAAGGAAAACCTTCCTAAAACTTGAAGCAATGCAAAAATTAAATGAGCTGCCTCTGGATACAATTAATTTCTCCTCATTGGAGGTCTTTATGTAAAGGCTGGATGATGGCTTTTGGAATATATTTTGAGGAGATTTTCTTGTTAAGGTGCAATTTGTATGAGATTGCCTCAGAGTGACTTTCCAGTTCTGAGATTGATTCTGTGATTCTTTCAACTATAGGCCAGGAATTTTCACATTGATTCCTGGAAATTTTCTAGCATAAATTATTAAACAGAAGCCTTGTGAATATTTAAAAAGGGAAGCAGTGATAATTACAAGCCAACATGGATTCATTAAAAACAAGTCATGCTAAACTAACTTAATTTCATTTTTTGACAGGGTTACTAGACTGGATAGATCAGAGAAATGCTATAGACATTTCACTTTCTGTAAAAGTATTTGACAAAGCCTTTCAGAAGATCCTAATGGATTAAATAGAAAAGATGTAGTACATTTTTCACTGACTATATATAAGGAATGTTAATGAATGAACAAATTTTACTGTATCCAAAGTAGTTCATTATAGATAGTGAAAGGGCTCAAAGCTATGTCATTCAAGCTGAAGAAACAAGAGATGTTTCATCTGAAGAAAGGACAATTTAGAGAAGTTTTTGTCATTGTTGCACATGAAAATTCAGATCAAAAAAGGCAAAAAAAAACTTAGGAAAAAAAACAGCAAACAACAACATTAAAGATGAAAATAACTATGTTGTGAGCCATACTAGTCCCCACAGTGCTCTTTCTGGATGCAGAGGGCTCTCTCCATCACAAGACCATTGGAACTGGCCTGAATCATTTCATTGTTGAAAAGAGCCACATCTGTCAGAGTTGATCATCACATAATCTTGTTATTGCTGTGTACAACGTTCTCTTATTTCTACTCACTTTGCTTAGCACCAATTTATGTAAATCTCTCTAGGCCTTTATGAAATCATTCTGCTGATCATTTCTTATAGAACAATAATTTTCCATTACCATTCTCTAATTGATGAGCATCGACTCAGTTTTTCAGTTTCTTGCCACTACAAAAAGGTCTGCCACAAACATTTTTGCATATATTAATCCTTTTCCCTTTTTTATGATCTCTTTGGAATACAGACTTAATAGAGAATCAAAGGTTATGCACAGTTTAATACTGGCTCAGTTCTTGACAACATCTTTGCCAATAACATGGATGAAAGTATAGATAGCATTTTAATCAAATTTATACATGATACAAAGTTGAGAGGGATAATTAATATGTTGAATAACAGAGTAAGAATCACACAGATGCCATAACATGGCATGGCAAACTGTATCTGATATTATGAAATATAACAGTATTAAGTGTAAAGTATCTTTAGTTCCAAAAAAAATCAGCAATCTAGAGGGAAAGTGTGATTAATTCCTTGTAAAATATTTTAAGAGATTAAAGAAATGAAAAGTTAATATGTCAACAACATGTTAATAGGCAAAAAAAGTTGATATGATTGTATTTTAAAAAGCACAATAATTTGGACCACTTAGAAGAGGAGTTTTTAGCTGGGTCCTTGAACATTTTTTACTCCATTTCATTAAAATTAATTTTCTTTGTAATCCTATATATTTTATTTTCTACATTAACAAACACAAACAAAAACATTATTTTGAGAAACAGCCTATACATTTCAGACAACTGGCAAAGTGATAAATGAAAATAGAAGTGATAAACCTCTAATCTAGAATATCATAGTTCTTTCATGACACATTTTGATAAGCAATTTAAGCAGCAATTCAAGGATTTGAGAAATGTTAGATGTGGGGGGAAGATTTCACATGAATATGATCTTTTTCTTTAAACATGTAAAATAATAATCCAAAGAAATGAAATTTAAAGTTAGCCTGCTTCATTCTAAAGGCCAGAACTAGGCTCAATATTTGGGAATAAATTTCAACTATAATAGAACAGTCTTTCCAAAAAAGGAAGGGGCAATGAATTTTCAGTGACTAGAATTATCTCAAACTGGATACTCAATTATCAGGAATTTCACAAAGTTGACTGACTCATGCTTTGCATAGTGGTTGGAATAGATGACTTCTAAGATTTTCAATTATGATTTTGTGATTAGCAAGACAAAATACAAAAAAAAAATGTGATGTTGAAGAATGACTTCTGAGAAGTATGTATGAAAAACATTTTTAAGAGCACATTTATTTAAAGTTTGGTTAAATCAAAGATGACTTAAAGTTTCAATTATTCAAATTACCTTTTACTTGTTAAGATATCAGTATGAGATGCAAGCCTGTGATTTCTCATTTCTTGTTACTTATATATTTATGTAGCCCACACCTGTGTAGTCTAAATCATTGTCAAAAATGGATTCAAAGTTTATTTTTGTTACAATTAAAATCACATTTTTATAATCATATGGAAAGAATCTTGAATACAGGAAATTGCATCTGAATGCATTTGATTAATTAGCTTGATTTTTATCCAAAAGGTAAGTCTAAGTTCACATTTCCTTGCCAAAAAATATTTGAACTACATTGGCTTTAGTCAGAATATCCTAGTGAGTTTTATATTTTTCTCAAATAAATTAAATTAAATTAAATTAATTAATTAAATGAAATAAATTAAATGAAACTCCATAGTATGTAATAGTATATAGTAATAAGTAGTTAGCATGTCTTAGAACTTAGAAAACCGGGGGTCCCCTCCACCTTCTAATCCAGACAGACTATGTGACTTTAACAGGGTGCTTTTGATCTCAGTCCTCCAGGAAATTCTCTAAGAATAAGTTTTAGATGATGCTTCATTAGTAAAGTAAATTTTCTCATTGGGAATTCCCTATTCCATTGAAATGACATGTCCATTTCTCATCTCCTGTTCCCTAGTTCATATTAGAATTTGCTAGGATAAAATTCCTCATTTACATAGGACATTTCTTTTGAATCAAGTATTCAAAAGATTCAGAAGAATTTCAGATTCAAAAGAAACAGATCTGATGTAAAGAGAGTAAATGAAGTGTTGAAAATAAAGGAATTGTTTAACTATATAGAAACCAATGAATCTAAGAATAATTGAATATTGAAAAGAGCTTAGGTTATGATAAAAGCAGAAAAAAAACAACATTGTCAAGAATAAATGCAAGAGACTATAGACAGTTTTAATCTGGGAGAGGCAGATAGGTAAGCATAAACTCTCTAATGAGAAGAGGGAGGAAATAGATTTCACTTTTTTAAAATACTGTAAAATTTTCAGAGGCAAGTGATAATACTAAGAGATCAGATATTTTCATGATACAAAGATAAGAACATTATTCAAATTACTTATTTACATTTCCTCTTGTGTTTTTTTTCCTTTAAGAGAGAAAGAACAAACATATTATTAGGCATGTAACTATATAAGTTTTTTCACCAAAAACCTTCTATCATATCAGGAAGGTTCCTGATTAAACAAAAGTGAGTCTATGATGGTTTAATAATTGAATTAGTTGATTCTGGAAGCTTTGACAGTAAAGCCTCAAAAACGATAACAGGAATCTGAGAGTGAAAATATTATTGTCATTTGAGGCTGTGAACAAAGTATCCCAAAACCTATTAACTTAAAACTGCAGTAAGATTTTTGGAATACCCAATAATGGCATGGAATTCCTGCTGAGAAAAAGTCTTTAGACATATTAGATATTAATAAAGGCAAGTAGGTAAATTAAGATATAAATCATGGGGGACCCCTCAGTCTGGGACTAGGAATTTTGTATATTTAAACACTTACATGGAGCTATACTCATATCATTTTTCAGCGTGAATATTTTGTCTCATAAAGCAGAAAAACCTGGACATAAGTTATATATCTCCATATCATATCCTATATCATTTATGTCCATGTTTTCCTGTAAATTTTCTATCATATATATATGTAAAATGCAAATTATTTTCCTCTAGTTATTTTATTATTTTTATGGTGTTGTTCCTCAGATTCCATAATCCTCCATTTCTTTTCACACTGCTTCTTGATGATCTTTTTTTTTCTTGCAACTTCATAATGCAAATATTTGTTGGTTACAGGCAACAATCTTCTTCTACTAATTAAGGTACTTTTGAAAAAAAAATTAGCAAATCTGCTGAAGAAAAGCATTGACCCGTCTCATGGCACTATGTTATTTGGGGATTAGAGCTACAAAAAGAGATAGGATGACATAATAATCTCATTTTATAGTGACTTGCTCATAGTTGTGGTACTGTTTTTAATGTAACTACCAGATTACTAAAGGGTAGTTGAAAAAATAGAATACATCTAGAAGAGAATGATTTCAGTGTTGAGGTGTTAGGAATTTATATGTGAAGAATTAATAGATCTGGGGATTTAAGCTTTAAAAAGTAAAATATAATTCATCTGGGACCTGATTTTTATATAGAAGATAGAATAAACATGACTTTTGTTGTGCCAAAAGACAGTCAAGAATTAGAAATGACAAGAAGATAGTTTTAGTTTAATATAAGAAAAACTTCTTTTAAGAGTTGGGGCCTCTACTTGGAACCAGATTCTTAGGGAAAGTGATGAGATACCTGTTACTTTAGATTTCTCAGCAGAGATTGAAAAACTTTTCATGAGGAATAATAAGATTTTTGTATTGTGTGAAAGACTGGTCTAGATGACTAACAGGGGTTGTTTCAGGACTAACATTTTCATTGATTATAATGTTTAGAAAGAAAAAAAAACAAAGAAAATTTGACATTGGAATAGGGTTAGTATGAAAATGTCATTCCAACTTGTTGTTTACTGCTATCAGCATTGGTAAAGTCATATCCTTATGACATAAACTATGACATGTTCTTCTTGTAATTTTCCTTTCAATAAAAATTAGGCCAAACCAGACTAAATTGTAAAATTGGTTTTGAGGAAATACATCTCAATATGAAAATCAGTAGTTTGGTCATGTAGTCTAGTTATTGGTGATCTTAGCTTTCTGTGAGATTGCCTTGATAAATGCATTTTGAAGAGAAGCATATGAATGATTGCTACTCAATTATAAAAATAGTTATTCCACCCAAATCTGATTTGTACTTTTTCCTGCATGTCTGATGGTTGTAAATTATAAAGTTACATGAATAGTAGTAGAAGAAACATCATCAAGAGGGACTATCTAAGCATAAGGAGTTTGGCAGATATTTCAGATCTAATAAGACAAAAGATCAAATTCACAGGAGCATCTAGATCATGGGGAAAGAAAAAGGGAGTACCCTAAATCAAGGCAAACAAGATTAAGTATACTAAGTTAACTAATGGTGCGGGTAGTGGATGAAGAAACACACTAGTGAAGAGAGCTCGTGAATTCTTAACCTGAGGCAGAAGCTATTTGAAGTCTGTCTTGTTATTATAGTTATCAAGGTGGTGGTGGTTGTTGTGGCTGCTGTTGTGGTTGTTAAATGTTGTAGCCCAGGTTTGAGCAATGCTATGCCCACAGATTTTGATCAAGATCATATGGACTATAGAAGAATCATGTTTTCTGACTATAGCATAATCAGATGCTAGTGCTACATCTAAACAGTAACAGCTAGCGTAGCTCACATTTATATAGCATGTTAGAGTTTGTAAATCATTTTACAAATTCTATCTCATCCTAGTCCTAACAACAACCCAGGGGAATAGGTGCTATTATTATTTCTATTTTATAGATGCAAAAGTAAATAGAAGTGAAATGCCTTACCCAGAGTCACATAGCTAAAAAATGTTTGTAGTCAAATTTGAATTTGGGTCTAGAGATGAATTTTGTAGTTTTGGTGTGAAAAATGTGAAAAAAGAACTTGTTTGTTAGCTCTGATGACTATTACCGCATTTAATGGTTGAAGTGTATCATGCATGTTTTATTATTTGAAAGATAATATATTTGTTACCTCTTGTTAAGAACGGTATATAAATGGGACTAAACACAATTGGCTGAAGAGAGTTTGGAAAGAACACTGTACTTAAAGGATGGATCTAATTCCAGACTCTGATACCCTAAATATCTCGCTGGCTCTGGCTCTGTCTCTCTCTATTCTATCTCTCTCTGAGTGTCTCTTTCTCTGTCTTTCTCTCTGTGTCTCTTTCTATCTCTGACTGTCTCTGTCTCTGTCTGTCTCTCTCTTTCTGTGTGTGTGTGTGTGTGTGTGTGTGTGTGTGTGTGTGTGTGTGTGTGTACGTATATAATCCTCCCGATTAGAATGTAAATTCAACAGGGCTTATTTTATTTTGTTCTCTGTATATTCTTTGTTCACCAAGGTGTTTTACAGGTAACATTCACTAGATAAATGTCTGTTGGATCAAATAAACATCCAAATGCCTGCAATATACTGTATTAGGTACTTGTGACAGAAGATGAAGCATTATACAGCATCTGCCTCCAAGGAGGTATTATATAAAAGGCTATTGTAGGCAATTTGATAGGGAGGATATGGATGGCATAACATAATAGTTTTTCAGTGTAATATAAAGAAATGTGTGATTGGGGTAAAGGAAAAATCCAGACATTTTGCTAGGAAAATTTGAGGGTGACAACCATTTATTAGATTTTGAAATGATATATTTTTGCATTTTGAGAGAGAATATAATATAGCATAAAAGAACCGGCTTTGAATTTAGACTTAGGTTTAAGGCTCACTTTTGGGACATATTTAATATAACCATGGAAAACTGATTTAACCATTTAATGCTGTAGACAGATTCCTAGGATTTTAAGGTATAAAGAACGTGTCTGTATCGAGAGTGGGGATTTTACTCAGGCAAGGGTAACTTATTTCAAAGAAATCACAGGCCCATTCCTTATCTTGGTATTTTGAAAGAAAGAAAGAAAGAGAAAGAAAGAAAGAAAGAAAGAAAGAAAGAAAGAAAGAAAGAAAGAAAGAAAGAAAGAAAGAAAGAAAGAAAGAAAGAAAGAAAGAAAGAAAGAAAGAAAGAAAGAAAGAAAGAAAGAAAGAAAGAAAGAAAGAAAGAAAGAAAGAAAGAAAGAAAGAAAGAAAAGAATCAAAGGTGTATTTAAGACTCAAAGGAACACTAGAGTTCATCTAATCCAATATTCTCATTTTAAAGAAAAATCTGACACTCACAGAGATGTGGTGACTTATTGCAGCTAGTTCTTGCCGAATTATAACCTCAGTTTCTTGATCCCTATTCCACTCATCTTTATTTTATATCATGCTTTTGTTTCTCTATTAGCTTAAGGGGACAGGAAGAAAAAGAAAAAAGAAAAAAGAAAACAACAGCTGAGATTACTCTTAAAAGCAAAAGCCCATGTAAATTTCCAAATTGAAGACATTATTCTGCCTAACAAGTGGATATTACTTTTTTCCCCTGAGGCAATTGAGTTAGAACAGGTTAACTACTAAGTGTTAAGTAACTGAAATTAAATTTGAACTCAGGTCCTCCTGATTTCAGGGCTGCTCTATCCAGTAGGCCATCTAGCTATTTCCCCCAACCCCAAATATCACTCTTAATGACCATATTCTAAGGCCAGAATAGTTTTGACAATTCCCAAAGACTTGAAGGAAAAGAGAAAAATATGGTCTAAAGCAGAGTCTTGCTTTTGGAATCAAGAAAGAACTAACTTAGTTCTAATTCTACCCCAGACACTTACTGAGAAAATCACAATATCTCTGAGCCTCAGGTTTCTTATCTGCAAAATGAGGGGATTGGAATCCATGAATTAAAAGATCCTCTTCAGATCTAAGTCCATGACCCTATGAACTTAGTTCTGAGGTGTACAAAATATCTCTTTTTAAATCCAAGGAGGACAAAGGAGGCTCAGCTCAATATGGCATTGCTTCATCATTTGATAAACCCTAAAGAAATGAGATGTGGAAGGGATGGTGGTTCCAGGTTATTTTATTTTAGAAAAGATTTAGAATTGTAATTCTTAAACATTTAGGTTTTACAATCCCATTACTAAAAATTCTAAAGTTTTATTCAGTAATAATAACTTCTAACTTCATTTTCTTCCAGTCTCTTTATGTTGAGATAAACTGCAAAATAGAGATCAATAGGCTGAAGGCATTCATCCACACCCCAAAGATGGTTGGGAGAGACAAGACTCAGTCTCTAAAAATAAGAAATAATTACATCAACATCTCAGCATCTCAATATTGCACACAAAGGTGTAACAATAAGTGGGAATCTACCTGACACTCCCCATTGATCTAGAAACATTATTAATTTATGAAAGGGGCTATTTCATTATTCTGAAGAATCCATATGCAGGACCCCAACCTCTACATTAGTGCCATAGAAAAATATTCCTATTGTTCTGGTCTAATAAGTTAAATGAAGAGTGTAGGGGAGTTCCTTGTGGCTTTGTTCTCATGTATATCCTTAAAGTTGCATGTATATGTACCCATTTCACGCATCGAGAGATTATAATTTGTTTCATGCATCGAGAGATTATAATTTGTTTAACAGGTTTCATTTACCTTTCCCACTTAATACATTGAAATTTTATGTGTTTAACAGTTGTTTGTTTTAGACTATTTGCAATGAATAATGGAGTGAGCAGCCAACTTTTTCACATAATAACTTTTTATGAACCATATGAAGACAACTCAAGTTTTATAAATGTAAATGAACTCTCTAGCAGCATGGGCCCTTCATTCCTAGCCTTCCTTGTGAAACTGTTTCTCTTTTAATATATTTGAAATATTAGTCTAGCCTGCTTCGTCTTTCCCCTTTGCTGCAATATTTTAGACAAAAGGGACTGTCTAAATCCCAGCTAGAGATTTGGATTTATTTTTTTTTCCTCTTCACAAAAATTCTGTGAAGCAGCCAAAAATTTCCTTGTTTTTGTCTTTTTCTTACAGCCAAGGGAAAAGTACATTAGTGGTAGTGCATGTAAAAAGTAGACTTGTACTACTTTGATGTTTATATGCTAAAGTCTAGGAATGCATAGGATGCAAGGTTAACATTGGAGGAAATAGCAGTGAGAGCCATATTGGTCTTCTCTCCACATCCCATTCTGTGGCAAGTATTGGAAAAAATGGAGGAAATGTAAATTCACTTATAGTTGTCTACCATGCTTAATTTTCCTAGACTGTGCAAGAAATAAAATGAGGAAAGACTGAAGGGTTCAAAAACATGTAAAGCAATCTTTCTCTCTGAAATTTAGCTACTAACTAAAAGGAAGACAAGTAGAATATATGTGTGAAATGATATATGGGCATGTATAAGATAAAATGTATTAAATGTATTAACAAACAAAATAAAGTTATATTATAATATATATAAATTAAATTTTTATCTATTAATTAGTACTGCCATTTCCTATTAGCCCATTTAAGAAATTCATTTTAGCACCATTTTCTTCTCAGTTACTGTAGTAATTTTTGGCCAAAATAAAGAAACAACTTATAAAGAGTGATTTAAAAAACCTGAATGCATATGTATAGATGTGTAAATGAATTTCTTAAATCTATATGAATATTTGTAATAAATAAATATGTAAAATGTAATAATGTATATATAATATCTGTAATAAATGAATATTATAGTAAATATATGTAGAAAATTTATTTCTTATAGGGTGCTTTTATATATAAATATATGTATTTATACCCATAAAATATAGATTTAGATTTATTTGGAGAATAATACAATGGTAATATTATTTCTCCTTGATCCATTATCTCTAATTGTCTTCATCATAAGAAAAACTCACTGAATATTTTGCTTAATGGAGCAATGTTTCATTTTTCAAGTTTCAGAAAATATAGAGGCTGGTATTTGTTGTAGGAGATTATACACCAATGTCCTGGAGACAATCTTACAGTGAAGGACTGAAAGTAGGCTCCATAATTTAATGATTTTTGTTTTAAAAAAAGTTAAATGACCCAGATGTAATATTCATTTTCAAGTACAAAGAATTCTGTGTAATGCATGAAGGAGTGAAGTTAACTTTCTTTTTTAAAAGAAAATAATGGCAGAGAAATCGTTTTGTTCTCCCACTGCACTGAGGTGTTTATACCCACAATTACCACCCACTTTCTCATCAATGAGTCCCCACAGAACAGGTAATGTAGTCTAACATTAGACCTTTTTTTTTTTTTTTTTTGAGAGCAGTATTGTCTTTTTAAACTTTTTTTTTTAAATCACCAGTGTTTAACACAGTGCCTATTACCTAGCGCTAATCACTGAATGGATGCTGTTTCAGTCAACTTAAAATCTGTTGAAAACCTTAGCTCACAAAGGCCAAGGTCTCCCATTGTATCCAGGGCCATCTCCAGCTGTCTTGATCTATATCTCCCCACTGGACCCAGATGGCTCTGGAAGAGAAAGTGAAGCAGATGACTTTATACAACCCTCTCCCACATAAATCCAATTCACTTGCATGTCATGGACCCACCTCTCTGATGTTATGATCTTATTCTAGAATGAAGGACAAACAGCAACAACAACTAAACACATGTTTACTTATTGATTGCTAACCAGAAGGCAATCTCTGGTCTAGCATAACTATATTAATTCTTCCTCAGTAAGTGTTTTTAACTTTTCATAATATAGTCTTCTACTTCCCCTTTTGTCATTCTCAAAAACAAATACTCTTGTAACTAGAAATTCTTTTAGGTAAAGATCTTTATTTTATTTTTCCTGTGATCTGTTTTTGTGGTCTAAGTGATAAATGAGGTCATTCTGAGACTGATAGTATTTGCTGCTACTTAGACAGATGCTTTGACATATGCAAGGTTAACTTTTGAATCTCAATTTCCCATTTTTGATTTTCCCTTTCCATTATCTCATTATGGTAATGTATAAATTTGGCTTTCTTCTTTTTTGCATTATGGAATGATTCTTGACAATAGTATCTTATGCCATCATAGATATCTTGTTCTAAAATATCAGTTATTTTACAGATTTGAAAATAATTATTATTAAACAATAACTTAGCAGAGCCATTAAGAGTATCTTTAAAATTATTTTATCCTCCCCTCAAACATTTTCTTTGACTCAACCTCAGATGATCCTAGATGATACTTAATAGAATGAAAGTTGCATTCAAAGAAAAGTACACAAAGCTTGCTATTAAGTTGTCTAAGGAATGGCAAAATTTGATTCAACAAATATTTATGAAGCACCAAATATATGTAAAGTACTGTGTTAGATGACAGAGGAGTTCTGAGGTTTATTCTCTTTCATGAAGTTTACAGTCATGAATATAAAATCTACACAGTAAAATTATGCATAGTCGTCTCAGAACAAAAGCAGAAATAGTGCTCTATAAGAGGTTCCACAGAGGACAAGATTGTTGTCCATTATGGGGAGCAAGAGAGTTGTCATTTGCATCGAGCTTTGAAGGACGAGTAGGAAAGAATTCAAAAAGTGATTCAAATGGAAGAAGGGCATTGTCGAAACATGTAGATAGAGTTAGGAAAATATAAGCATTCATGGCCGTGTATGAAGAATAATCCACTTCTACAGAGTATTAAATATGTGGTAAAATAAAGATCTATAAAGACGAGATGGTACTGAATTATGAAGGGCTTTCAATACAGTGGAAAGAGGGTAAGATTTAGATGTAAGAAAACTTTATTCAAATCCTGGGCCTGAGACTTATTTCCTGTGTGATCTTGGACAAATTACTGAGCTTATTTGAGTCTGGTTTTGTTTTTTGTTTTTTCAACTCTAAAATGAGGGATTTGAATTACACAATCTCAATTGGCTTTCCTTTTATTTTCTTTCCTCAACTGTGAAATAAACTAAAAAAATAAATGGCAAATCATTCCAAGAAAACCCTAAATTTAGTCATGAAGAGTCAGACATAATTGAAAAACACTGAACAATAATAAAATATATATTTAAATATAGTTAATGTTTTTAAATTCACATTATTAACTTCTGCCCTAGAATAATTCTAAATTTGACATAACTTTCTTTTTTTTATTTAGAATTTTTTTCTACAGTATATATGCATGAGTATTTTATTTATAATTTTATCCCTTGTATTCATTTTTCCAAATTATCCCCCCTTCCCTCCACTCCCTCCCCCCGATGACAGGCAATCCCATAAATTTTACATGTGTTACAATAAAACCTAGATACAATATATGTGTGTGAATACCATTTTCTTGTTGCACATTAAGTATTAGATTCTGAAGGTATAAGTAACCTGGGTAGATAGACAGTAGTGCTAACAATTTACATTCACTTCCCAGTATTCCTTCTCTGGGTGTAGTTATTTCTGTCCATCATTGATCAACTGGAAGTGAGTTGGATCTTCTTTATGTTGAAGATTTCCACTTCCATCAGAATACCTCTTCATACAGCATTGAAGTGTACAACAATCTTCTGGTTCTGTTCATTTCACTCAGCATCAGTTGATGTAAGTCTCTTCAAGCCTCTCTGTATTCCTCCTGCTGTTGACATAACTTTCAACAAAGAGACCAAAATAGTAACAGGAGCATAGAGTTGGGGGGGGGGGGAAGTAACCTCTATAATGATTCTAAGGATTGTTTGTTAAATTGTCCAATGGAGTCAGGCAGACCCCCTTGTACTAGCTTAGATAAATGCTAGTATGACATAATGAGTTTTCCCTGGGCCAATCTCAGGAATTAAATAAGATCAACCTAACTATGAAAATTTCAGAAATATAACTTCTTACAGACATAATTTTTATGATTTCTAGAAGTTTTGAAAATCATCTGGCTATGTCCAAGTAAGATACTTACCACTTATTTCTAACCATTTACTGCTACCTCCTTACATTACTAGATAAAGTTACTTTATCACTGGTAATTTATTGACTATGATAATAAACCTAATGGCTTTTTCTATGGCGCTATGTAGTAGTGCCTAATAAGTGTGTAATAAAGTAATAAAATAGGAACTCTGTTACCTGTATCACACAGACACATTCCCTAAACATAAAATTCTATGAAATTTTACATAAATGTAAGAATCTACATGGCAAACCAAGAGCATGAAGTCAGAAATGATCAGCTTTCCTAATACCCTATTCATCAGATAAGAATATTGATCTTTGGAGGGGAAAAGACATATAAGCATCAGAAGCAGAAATCAAACTCAAGACTTCTGATTCATTGTTCACTTTACCATACCAATACCATGTCGCCACAGAAGATATTAAAGTTTTATATGAGGGAGCACAATGCATAAAAGTGCTAGGCTTGAATGCAGGAAGACTCATCTTCTGCCAAGAAAACCCAAAATGAGGTTATAGAAAATCAGACACAACTGAACAACAATAACACAGCAAGGTTTAATCCATGACATTCTCCCTTCTGCATTCAATTAGGGCTATTCTCTGTTCTTTTATATTATAGGCACATTGACTAATATTTATCTTTATGACTCCCATAAACAGGATGCCTTGTTCTTCCAGATACCTAAGTTCATCCAGCTTAATATTTGCATTCTTTCAAGACTGCACATTTTCAACATTATTTCTTCTATGAGTATAGCTAAATGTCACCTCAGCACTGCCAGTCTCACAAAGCTGTGAGGGATGTGATATTATAAGTAAAGTCATCTGAGATTTAGAATACTGAAGCATTCTGAGTGTTCACAGAGTGAAATGGAAACAGACTCCAGGTTTTATAGTTTTCATTTGGGGGTTTTTCTCTACAAGATGATGCTGTCATTTCCACGACCTAAAAACTTAAGAAAATTCCTGTAGTGCTCTTCGTTTTTCTGCCTTATGATTCAAAGTCCAGTTTCATTCTGTTCTAAGTCCTGAGCCAAGTGGATCATGCCCCAGGATGATTTGAACCTGCACCATTTGGAACACCACATTTCTGTAAGATAAGAACCCCTTATAGATTTACACATCTCTTGGTGCGAAGATTCTTTTTCCATTTATGCTCTCTTAGCCAAAGTAATTGTCCATTGTTTCATCACTATCTATGCCCTGCTAAAGACTGACTGCTGTCCTATGGAAAAAATCCTCCAAATAAAATGATCTACCATGGGACCCATCAAGAAAGTTTCACTTAAACTCAGATAATAAGACTCTCTAGTTCATGACTTTAGATGATACTCCTATAAGTCATAACAACCAATTTCAGTGCAAGAATCATGGAGTGCCTTCATAAAAGTTTGCACTTATCTTCCTATGTAGAAGAATCTCATAAGTTTTTCTTTATATAACTGAATGATGGATCAGTAGGCAAATAATATGATTTTTAACATACTTATAAAGTACTCCCAATGTCTGTGCAAATTTAGGCTATGCTAGAATAAGAAACAAAGCCAAAAGGATGAGGAAGTAGAACAGAAGAAACTTAACAAATGAATTTTTTTTTGGCTGATTAAAACTACAGCTAACTCTTTAAACTTGTGTCAGCTAGACTATTTGCATGCTTGTACAAGTATAATAATTTCAATCAGTGTTTAGACATTCAGGGGTATTCACATAGCTTTGCTTTTTAGATGTTTACTGTACACGTGTATAACTGCAGCTGACTACTAATACATATATCTGTGTAACTTAAAAAATAAAAAAAGGATACTAATGTATTACACTAATTGTATTCCAATCAGCATTGGACATCCAAATTCAAATGGAAAGCAGTCATGATGTGGGTGCTGGCAGCATTGGAGAAGTAAATTGTAAGCATGTAATATGTGGCTAATTTGTAGTGAAATATTATAACCTAATGTTATATCATATACAAATTTGTACAGAAGACCTAATAAAAGCTATAAAATTTAAAACTCCAAAGCTTAAAACTCTAGTCCTGGAAAAAAAATTTCATTTACATTTTGTTCTCAGAACTAAAAGATTTGTTTGGAAGCCAAAGAAGATATTTGAGACTATAACCCTACTTGATACCCTTAGGCAAGACATATTTTTAAAATGTTTGCAAGGTTGATTACTCTTTCTTTTCCCTTGAAGTGTCAGGAATTTAGACTAAGTTATAATATTAAAGTGTATTTGAAAATCATGAATATTAAGAGGTACATAATAGAAAACACTTTTTTCAGTCACCAAAAAAGATCTATAAAGACGAGATGGTACTGAATTATGAAGGGCTTTCAATACAGTGGAAAGAGGGTAAGATTTAGATGTAAGAAAACTTGGTTCAAATCCTGGTCCTGAGACTTATTGCCTATGTGATCTTGGGCAAATTTTTGTTAGTTTCAAGGGGTCAAAAAGCTGTGATCTTTCAATTTCCATTCTTCCAACTGCTATTGTTTCTGGTTTTCATGAAAGTGTCATTGAAAATATGAAGAGCTTTGAAAGGAAATTAATCATCATCCTAAGCTCAGTGTGAATGAAATGATAAATGGAAAATGAATGAAGAAAACTCAGGAAAATCATTAATTGAAGTATTTATGAAAAAATAAGACAATTTTTATTGATAAAAATCCAGCAGTAGGATAGTATGAAGTAGAATAATCTCTAGACAAGACATTTGAAGATATGACTGCTGGTAAGAATTCTGCCATAACTTTCTCTGGGACTCTCAGGAAGATCCTTAACTGCTCTGAACTCGACTTCCTAATTTACAAAAATGATGAATTTGGACTATGTAATCTCTATAACCATTTCAAATGCAATGAATCCATGTTATGATTCAATAAATTGAAAAACTTTGTCCAAAATATATCCTTCTGTTATCTATTTGTTCCCAGTATTCTTTTCCATCACAGTCTTAATGATTCATTTTGGGGATTCTAGAAAGCTAACATAAAGTGATTCTTTTCTTCATCCAGTCAGTCCTTAAATGTCAAGGTGTTTTAATTTTGCTTTATAAATTAAAATGAGCCACATTCAGAAATCTACTCATTTAGGGAGAAAAATAATAAAGAATGTCAATGGTCAAATCCCTGCCCAAATCTAGAGAATCACTGAGGACTATTCAAACTTAATTAAGAGATCAACATTATAAAATAAGTCATGACCTAGTGCAAACTTCTAATAACATGAATTCTTGCTAGAATCAATAAAACAATCAACCCATGAGTAGCCTATGAAGAATTTAAGTTTTAGTGATTTTACTTTGTTGTTCTTAATAGCAGCTAAATTAGTTCTCCTTGGACAGTTAGCATTTATTCTAAAGTTAGATCTAATGGTGCTAATTGTCTCTAATGCCCTTATGTGGTTTTCAGAACTTGGAAAGAACCATTTCCACATAAGTACATCTATAAACAATTGGTTAGTTTTCCCATATGTGTCTTAAAACACATATCATTTAGCTAAAGACCTAATGATTAGCTCATGCATATATATAGTAAAGGCTGAGAGCTAAGTCTTATTCATAAATATAAGTGAGAAACATAAGGATTGTCTCATGAATGGCAGGTTAGGCAGGTCATTAACTCTCTCACAGCTTGCCACTATAATTATTGTCTATCATGAAGGTTTAAATGTCTAGTAGATATTCAGAGGCTATCCCTTTTTTCAGTATGTTTTTATTCTTATTACTTATGGATCATTTTCAGCCTCAACTTAATACCTGAAGGGCTGAAAGATATTTAAAGGATCCAAACCCTCAAACTATTTTGCAAAGCTTTAATGTCTGAAATGGAGAAACTTCCTGATTAGAAAAGCAGGCGCCTATCCTGGCCCCTTAAAACACTGAGTTATGAAAGATACACTATTCAACATTTTTGGTGGTTTTTCTCTATGCATGTATGGGCTGAGTCCAAGGACAGTAAGACTGTTTTAAATCATGTAGTTAGAATCTATAACAAGTTTTTTACTTTAGTTAAAGATAAAGATGTATCTTTGTGTCTGTAGAACCTTTTGGAAAACTGTAAAAATATTCTTTGTGCAGGACTACTATATTAATGACAGTGCTATTAAATGTGACTTAAGTGGACCTATTAATTTGGGTTTCCTACAGAATCAATTTGACTGCTAAGGACCAAGGAACCCCTACCTACCTTACTAAAAAACAAAAACAAAAACAAAAACTTAAAATAGCCACTGAGTAATTAATATAGCTTCTACTAACACCCAATTGACCATGTTTGGCACTATGGTGAATATATGGAAAAGAATAAAGGCTGTCCCAGTATTTGTAGTTTCAGAACAGTTCAGGATTGCTCCACGTTGGAGTTAATCTAATTAGTCCCTTCCACCTGCATGGTGAGATGATTCTGAGTCTAGTTTGTTAGTTGTGACTGGTTAATTTCCCTGAATGTTATGTTTTAAGTAGCTCTGAGCTTATTTTGATGCCATGCATATAAACAGAGTATAACATCAATATTTAACTATTTTTGTTCTCCCCTACCCCAAAAAAGTCATTTTTTATTACTTACTCTTAATTCTCCATCTGGATAATTATCTTCAATTTCCCATTCTCAAAATTCATGAATGTAGAAATAAAACTTATTTTGCCTATTTTGTTGAACTTCCTCATATACAATATCTAAGTATTTTTAAATTTTTTTTCTGGTAATCCTAATGTGATCTGAGTGTATTCCAAAAGCTCCCATTCACCTTGATTTAATTATGCTTTATTGTACTCAAAGTCCATTAAACTTAGAAGATAATAGATATAACATGTCAGCCAGAAACAAGTCAGAATCTTGTAAATAGTTTCTACAGATGTCAAACAGAAAAATAAATCAAATGAATAAAAGAATTTGTTTATTAGAGTTTATTAGAATCTGTTTATTAGAAAGCCCATTCAATGGAAACCATTTTATACATTGTGATGAAATTGTTGAACTGTTCTGAGATGCAAGGATTGTATAAATGGATACAAAGATGTTCATATAGTGTAGTATCATATGTCCACTCAAATTGAAATATTTTTCCTAAGACAAATTCCCAATTATAGCTCCTCCTACCTCCTCCATTTTTTTTACCTAACTTTAAGGATATTAAATGTGGCTAAATTCATCCGACCTCTGAGGATCCTCTAACCACCAGCATATTGCCATAATGGGTCATATTCCCCAGGTGTCCCAGGCTCTTATGTGGGCTTAAACTAATCTCCATACAATTAATTTGTGCCTTTTGATGTCAACCTGTTGTCAGTGTAACTCAGTCTTGTGAGAGAAATTATTAGCTTTGATCTTGGTAACCCCTTCCTTGTGACTCTCTTGTTTCCACCTATATTCATCTGACTTGCATAAATCTGGTTCATAATCATTGCAACACTGAGCTGTATGTAAATCTTTTCCATTGTCCATCATGCCTCCTCCAGGGATGAGATTTTGTCTTTTGTTTTTGTTTTTGTTTTAATCTTCAAGTCATAATGGCTTTTGATTAGCTTTGAATCCATCCTTGGCCCAAGTGCTTGTTCAGCTCAGATTTACTTTTTCACCAAGCCCAATAAGCAACCTCCTTTCTTTTTAACCCATGCTCACAGTGGCAGATTAAAGCCTCTAGGTCAAATGATTTAAAGTTGTTTCTTTGTGATTAAAAAAAAAGAAGAAGGAAAGAACAAAATCAAGCACTTTTCTATCAACCTGAAAATTTGGGAAATCATGTTTATATTAAAAAGGCTTACTGTTATCATTTTCATTGTTAAATTATTTTGGATATTTTAAGTTTGAAATAAACCAGCATGTCTTCAGTGCATCTCAATTATTTTGAACATTTTCAAACATAGCAAGGTTTGGTTTTGGTTTTGGTTATTGTTGTTGTTTTGAAGGAGGAAGAACACAAATATTCTATTCTATAGCCAGTTTATTAATATTTATGACTTAATTAAATCTCACATAATTGCTAAAATAAGAAAGTATCCATAACATACTTATCTCCTATGTATATTATGGACACTTTCTTATTTTAGCAATTATGTGAGACATGAGTCAGAATCCTTTTTTTTTTTTTTTTTTTTTTTGAGGCTGGGGTTAAGTGACTTGCCCAGGGTCACACAACTAGGAAGTGTTAAGTGTTTGAGACCAGATTTGAACTCGGGTCCTCCTGAATTCAAGGCTGGTGCTCTATCTACTGCGCCACCTAGCTGCTCCCCAGAATCCTTTTTAAAAAGTTCCTAATTGTACATATATCAGTGAAGTGTGTTTGTCTGTTTTTATCATTATTTACTTTTGTTTCCTCTTACCTTTCATTTGATTTGATCCTGAGTAGAACATGGAATTACCTGAGACCTAGAAGAAAGTAGGGTATGCATTTGTTTACTCTTAACCATTAATAATAATTTTCAGCGAAAGGTATTGTAATAAGACAATTATTATAGTTTAAGTGTCTACAAGCATTTCTAGAACCAGTGTCCTAGCTTAGAATGCTTCTGAGGCAATGGGAATGAGATAATGAAGGTTTTAAATCAACCTTCTTTGAGTGATTTTTTAAAAGCCTAAACCATCCAAATCACCTCCCTTAAATCTTCATAGACAATATCCATTCAATAACCTACTCCCCCACCCAGCTCAAAATACTGTTGCTTTAGTAATGTATGGGTAGTAATGTATTAGATGCAAGAGATATTTCAAAAATAAATCCAACAGGATATAACTCTCAATTAGAGACTAGAAGAAACTACATTGAGGGACTCAGAGGTAATACCAAAACTGGAAATTCAGGAGGCATCTACCATGTGTTGTAGATCCTGGGAATACAAAGCCAGCCATGAATCACTTCTTGTTCTAAAGTAGCATACATTTTATTAAGCTTGGGAGGAAGCAATCTGCATACAGATAAGTATGTTGTCCCTTCTTCCTCCCATTTCAGTCTTTTTCTGCCAGTGAAGTTGGGAAATATAGCTAAAACAAAGTCCCTACCCTCTGGAGTTTATAGTCTACTAAAGAGATAAGACATAAACACATGATCAGCAAATTAGTAAGTATCAGGCTCAGAAGAGAAAATAGAGATTTAAGATTCAAGAATCATTTGCAAAGAGGTGATAATTAAATATATGAGAATGAATGATATTGCCAAGAGATCAAGTGTAGAGTGAAAAGGCACTTACATATGTAGCAAGTATCTGGAGGAGAGGGAGTAGTGAGAATGTTAAAAGCAGTGCATTCAGAAAGGGTGTCTGAGCTGTGTTTTAAAGATGGGGTTTCTACATTCTTGGCAAGGGGGTAAAGGTGATAGCCTGTATAAAGGTATGGAGGCAGGAGACAAAATATTATGTAAAGAAACATCAATAAGGCAATTTGGCCAGAACTAGAGTGTATATGATCAGTATGTTAAGTTAGACTGAAAACAGACATTTCTCTAGACAGTGGTCCTGAAACTTTTTAAAGGGGGGAGGGGGAGGGGCAATTCACTGTCCCTCAGACTGTTGGAGGGCCGGACTATAGTAAAAACAAAAACTCAAACTCTGTCTCTGTCCCTCAGCCCATTTGCTATAACCCGGCGGGCCTCATAAACGGGCCGCATCTGGCCAGAGGGCCGTTGTTTGAGAACCCCTGCTCTAGAGAATAGCATAATGCTCTGAAAAGAGTGATAGTTTAGAAGTCAGATGAAAGAAGAATTTATTAAATATCAACTATGTGTAGGCACTATGCTAAGTGCTTGACAAATATTATGTCCTGTGATCCTTACAACAACCCTGGGAAATAAATACTATTATTGTTCTTATTTTACAATTCAAGAAACTGGAGCAGATAGCAGTTAAGTGATTTGTCCAGGTTCACACAGTAGATAGTGTTTGAGGATGGATGTTAGATCTTTTGAATTCCAAACTCAGCATTCAAGCCATTGCACCACCTAGTTGCCTTGAGGTAGAGTATCTAGCTCTAAATTATTGTGTGTGACCCTGAAAAAAGTTGTTTTACATTTGTGAACCTCAGTTTCCTTATCTAGAAATAAAATGGTTAGACATGATTTTTAACATCTTTTAACTCCCAATCTATGATCCAAATCCTCTGCATTGGAATGTTTCTGTTCCTGCTAAATCTTTTCACCTGCTGTTGCTGCAGGTAGTCTTTTTTGTGTGGCTTCTGGTCCTTGGCAACTATACAATCTCAGGGTGAAAGGTCTTTAGCTTGATTTCTCAGAGATCCATCTTTTGAGCTTTTATAATGCCTTTCTTTCAGTGGGCTACTAAGAAATGCCAGTTTTCTATTATGGGACCTTTATTTCGATCTCTTTATCTCATACTATTACTAGAGTACTTCATTCTAATTTTTAATTGAATTATGGCTTGAAATTCCTTTTAACTCATATCCTATACCTGAATTTGTAGCTTAGGTCTCCTTCAAATTATTCAGAAGACTGGTAAAACAATTCTTTCAGATGGAATTGTGAGAAGAGTCCTTTAAACGCTGTCATGTCTTTCTAAGATGATTTTCATAACTAAACTCTACTGAAAAAAAAGGCAGGTTAAGCCAGTTACCTTTGTTTACTGTTTAAATCCATTTTCAAACTCTCTTTCCATCCTCATTGGACCTTATTCCCCATCTGACATTTTGCAAGCTAGTCCAAGTGACTTTTTCTCTTGGTTTCATTCCATTTCTCTTCTCATTGTCTTTCCACTGATTATAGCCCATTTCTAGAATACATTTCCTCTTCATCTAAGCCACAAAGAACTTCTCTTCCTTCAAGACAATCACCACATTCTATGTGAAGCCATTCCTCGTTCCATCAACTACTAGTGACCTCCCACTCAAACTCTTTTATTTAGCATTTTATATGCATATATCTGTTTGCATGTGTGTATGTGTACATTTGCACTTATTGTCTGGCTATAGTTAAATGTAAAATCTTTGTGAGTAAGGATTGTTTCATATATTATATTTGTTTCTTGTAACCTAGCTCTCTGCCTGGCACTTAAAAGTAAATTCTTGTTGATACATTATGTCTCTACCTTTGCTACACAATATTTTTACAGTAGCAAAATTACTAGTCTCCCTACTTTTATGACTGTTTTTATTGTGGCTCTGAGGTGGGTATTAACAAGATTTCAGCTTGAATTTTTTTTATATGCTGACCTTATCCAAAATAAAACAAAGAAAATGAGATCCTTTGCAGTTATCTTATACACTATCACTGGATGTGTTATGAATGTCATTTACAATTAGAGTAAACTCTTTTTTTTATTTAACTAGAGACCAAAAAAAAAAAAACCTGTAGCTTATTCATCTCACTGAGCAAAATATTTTTGAGGCACACAGCCCTTCTCAGACCCTGACCCTACATAATTTGGATGTAGGCCATATTTAAGCCCCTCTGCAAAAACTGAATCAAATAGAAATCATGTGAGACTTTGCATTTGGGTAATCTGAGTCCAGGAGTTTGGTCAGATCAATTTCACTGTCTTCATTGGATAGTTTCCATCTATGAGATCATTGCTAGAATGTGCTATAATCTTTAAAAACAATTTCTTCTTAAGGGGAAGACAGGAAGGAGAAAGAAAACCTTTGCTATGAAACATTGTCTGGAGGTAGTAGAGAATGTCTTCTAGGGGTTCTGAGAGATTTTACAGCATATTTTAGGAAAAATGGCAATGGGAGAAGCCAGTTACAAGGACTATTATTCTTTGGTTCATTTCTCTTTATATTAGGCATGTGGAGATGGTGGATAGTATCAGGGAACTGCTTCAAAAATCAAACAATAAGGGAGATCTATGTGTCAACCTAATCCCTGAAACATCTTATTCCTAGACTGTCCCTCAAGTCCCTTACTGTTCAGTTAAAGTTAACAACTTAGCTGTCAATTGACATCACACTTCACCTTTGTGAGCTTTGTCTTATAGATTGACAAAATGGTACTGCTTGGATGAGACTGTAAGAATCATTTTTCTCTAGCTCTCACATTTTACAGATAAAGGCCCAGAGTCCCAGAGGAAAACAGAAAATGAAAAGCAGGAATTTTATATATATATATATATATGTTGTTTTAATTATTATAGTGCAAATATGAATTTACAAGAGCAATCAAAATGTGATTTAAGAACTCTAAGTCTGTATCTTTTCTTGTATGTCAAACCCAATGCAGTACAAGCCCAATGTCAGAAAACTTGAGCAGTTTTTCTTATCTTATCAAATAGATAATATGAATAGGGACTCTGTTTCTTTTAGTGTAGTTCAAATTTGTGTCAACTATTTATGGTTGAAGGTAAAACCTCTGATTTTTTTTTTTTAAACACATAGCACAGAAATCCTAAATTTAAAAAAACAAAACAAAACAAAACAAAAAACCTTTTATGTTTATGAAGTTTGGGATATGTGTTTGTGGCCCATATAATGGCTATGTCTACACAGATTGCCTAAATGTCGCTCCTGAGAAATATAAATAAGTATCTTAGTAATCTTGTTCACTTCTCCTTCTCCTTTCATTCCTTCCTTGAGGGAACCAAGAAAGGGGATTATGAGTCCAAGTCACTCTTTTCTCAGAGTTGGTATCCTGGACTAAAATTATATCTATCTGTGCACCTAAATATTGCTAGTCTGTAGGAATATTGTTCCCCCCACTGCACTTCACACTGCTCTCATCTGTTTCTCTGTCTCTCTATGTCTCTCTCTCACTGTTTCTCTCTCTCTGTCTGTCTCACTCTCTATCTCTGTCTCCCTCTCTGTCTCTGTCTTTCTCTCCTCCTTTCTTTCACTTTATCCCTTCCATCCTCTCCCCCTATCCCATAACTGGAATTTCATATATTATTCTCTTTCAAAAAAAGAGGAACTTTCTCCTCTCAAAGTTGCATATCATGCACAAGCATTCAATTGTGGAATCATCCTCCCAACCAAATATAGTCATCTCATGCAACTACTCTAGGCTTGAGGCAAGGATTGAGAGGGGAGAAAACTTGTCTAATAATTCATTATTATTATAAAATTGGGAATGAGCCTTTGGATTGGAATTGTTTCTAATGTTCACTTTCACTTAGATAAATCATTTTAGTTATGTCTACAGAGTTGATGGTAAAAATTAAGTGAGCAAAAAAGATTTAGTGATCTATATACATCTGGAAGTGTGAGCAACTGATATATCCAGGTTTTTAATCATTTGGACCTTTTTTCTTTGTTTGTTTGTTTTTTGTTTTTTGTTTTTTGTTTTTTTGCTTTATTTGTTGGTATTGATGTTATTAAGTAGTTGACCAAAATTTAAGGCACTATAACTCATATAGAAGTTGTAAATAATTCTCTGTCTTAAGTGCAAAGATATTGAAAGATATAAATACATTCTTTAAGCATTTTAATTGCCTTAAAGTATCATTTTATGGGAAAAGTTATTTATCAATTAACACATTTTAAAAAGAGATTTATGCTTGGAACAATACCAGCTTAAATTATATTTTCTTACTTTTAACCTCTTAGAGGAGAAAAAAATAGCTTGTAACTTTTTTCACACAGTTGTTCTTTTTGGAAACTTCTATGCTTCAACCAAGACAGTTCCTTCTTCCCTCTTGATTTTAAAGGAAAGATGAAAATGTGACTGGATGACTCTAGGTCAATCATTTGGCCTATATGAGTAATAGATAATTGAAGACATCTTAGTAACAGTAAATTATACTTTGCAGGAACATTGCATTAACAGTGTTTAGACCATTTGAAAGTTACTTTGAATCATTTAAAACTATCTTAATTTTTTTCAATGCTCTTATATTTGATTTTTGTTGTTCCCTTTGTAGCTCATTAGTTGTTCTTATTCTTATTTAAAGTTAAGTGTATTATTAAATTATTTTTGGTCTAGCCTATGATCTTAGAGAGATTCAGAGCCACACCTGAATATTATTAGCCATTTTATCTTACAATCTTACAATTTTTAAAATTTATTTGTGTTGTTTGGTTTTGGTTTTGGTATTAGATTCCCTAATCTCTGAGCTAGGCTGGAAGAGCCTGATCCCAATATTAATATGCATAGAAGAGAAAGTGCCAACTGGAATCAATAGAGAAGATTTTTGCACCATAGGATTCCTTTTACCAATGAAATCACAGATCTAACTCCTCCTGTATTTGAGGAAAAGAGGTTAGCGATATGTTGAATGTTATAAAATCATATGTAGCATTTTTGCAAGTATTGGAAAGCAACAACTGACTGGTATATATCCTTGGGGGAACCAAACTGCTTTTGATATATGAATTCAACTTTTGATTTCCTTAAGTTATTATAGGAACAAATTGTGAATCATTAACAGTTTGAGAAAAATACAATAGGTGCCACCCAAGAGTAAGAGTTTTGAGTCTTTGGAGATGGATGAATTATAAATAATAAATCCACCCTGAGTAAGCCTAGTGTTTCTGTTGGGAGGGAAAGCAGTCATGGTCAAATATCACATTACTTTAGGAAGCAGCTCAGCTACACTGAGCTCATTATCCCAGCTCACACAGTATATGGAATTTCACTATTTACCTTGAGATTGTTTGGTTGTAATTCAAAAAGAAGAAAAACGTTTCACATTTCAACCCCAAGAAGGGATTCTATTTTTTTTTCCTCACTAGGCTAAAGTCTACCCTGAGCCCTCCTGGCCACAAATCTGCAAGTGATATTCATTTTGGCTAATCCTGAAATTCTGCAGTTTGTTGGGAGTCTTACAATTGCCCCCTGTCATCTGAAATAGTTATGTTTTCCTAGTTAGCTCAAAGGATTTTTTTTTTCTTTCCACAGACACCCAACATGTTTCCTTTCAGATGAATCATTAAAATTCCAATACTGACAACTTGAGTACCACTAGGAAGACTCAGCATTTTGAAAATGTCAATTTTCTTTTAATAAAATTAATGTCAGTTTTTCATCAGGACCACCTGGGAAGGAGTATCAGAATGGGTTAAGTGGATTAACTATGTATTTTTGAACATTATAGGGTAAAATAAAACAAGTGAAAATATGTTGGTTTTATCTGACCAAAGACCATGTGTTAAACCACAATATAGTAATGTTATTATATAAAAAGTATGGGCATATGATATTTTGTCCTCTTAAAATAATAAATGAGATTTGTTTTATATATATATATATATATATATATATATATATATATATATATATATATATATATATATATATATATATGTATATATATATATATATATACATATATATATATATATATATATATATATATATATATATATATATATATATATATAATATGATAAAGGAGAGATAGCTACTTGGGAAGAAATTTTGTGTAGAGGATCAAGTGCTGGATTTGAATTCATAAAGTCCTTGGTTCAAATATTATTTAAGAAACTTACAAACTATATCACTATGGAGAAATTACTTAACTTGTTTAAGCCTCAGTTTCATCATCTATAAAAATGTGAAGAATAATATCGTAATTCCCAAGTCATAGGATTATTACAGGAATCAAATTATATCATTTCTTCAAAGTGCTTTGCAAATCTTAAAGAGATAGTTAATTAGTTAACTATTATGATTATTAATGTTAACCAAATTAGCACAACTAGTTTTAATTTTTCTCAACCTCATTTTTCTCGTCTCTAATTCATCACCATCATCACCCAAAATTCTTTATTTGTGAAATATGTTGTGTATTCATGGTTCCATCTTATTGGATCTAGATTGCTTCTGAGCACCTCAAGGAAAATATTTTGTAAAAAATCAAGTAAGTCATAAAGTGTTTTCCATCATTTTCCAACTATTTGTGTGTGTGTGTGCATATATGTACATATATATATATATATATATATCAATGCAATTTTAAATTTGATTACATCACTAACTTTTCCAATTATTTTCTTAAATCAAGACAGCCAACAAAATAATAATTTAAACATTAATTTGTAGTGTTGGCTAATTCTCCCCCTGAAAAATTTAACCTTTGATTCTCAGCTCCTTTGAGCTAGTTGGAGCAAACTATTGGTTAGATCATGAAAGACCCAAGATACATTTGAAACAACCATCAGAGTTTGCCCAAAGTATCACACTTTCCCTCATTTCATACTTAACTTTAATCACTGATTGTTTGTTGGCTAAGTCCTTAGCTTAAAAAGGCCATGATATGCAGAATCATCCAGTTATCCTGATCTCTATCTTGCCATTGGACCAACATGGTTCTAGATGAGAAAGACAGATTGGTTGGTAACTTTGTACAGCCTTCCACCACCTAAATCCAATTCACTTGTATGACATGGGATTACTGCCCTGATGTCATTGCCCCTTCTAGAACAAAGAACAAGTAACAACTGAAAGCGTATTTGGTACTTTTGTGTTACAGTCTAAATGAAGTTGCTCTACTTTCTGTGAAAATGAAATAAAGAAACATTATTAATTTTTAAGAATTGGTGAGCTTTACCATTTTTCTTGTTTGTTCTTGAAGTTTTATCCTTAAATGCTTTCAGATTGATTTTACTTAGGTCTCTCACTGTTTTCTTTAAATAATATTTTATCTTAATTTTACAAATTTATTTTTTATTATCAGTTAATGAAATATCATATATCCTTGGTTAAAGTAATACATTAGAATAACACTCAATTTTATATTAATAAGAAGTGATGTATTCAAGTGAGTCTGGTCTTCTCAGGTAGAAGAATGCTTATAAGTGGGAATGTTTTACCTACATAATTTTATGCTTAGCTGCTGAAATTCTAAGGTATAATTATTATCTATCTTCAAAACATTTTAATGTTAAAGATTAATGTAGTATATGCCAATTTATTATTTCAATACAGAAATCTCATTTTAAAGCCTTCTCTTAGAGCAATACTTGTATGTTTGTGTGATTTTAATGATATGAGAATTCCCTTCATCAGTAGAAATCATCATCCATCAATAGTTTGTATTCCTATGAAATGTGAGGTCAAATTTCATGAATCTGTCTGTCAGTCTATCTGTCTCTTTCTCTATGTGTGTATATGTATATATGCATATGTAGGTGTATGTGAATAAATATGTATGTATTTAGGTGTATATATAGACACACAAATATACATATGTATATATTGAATAAGTACACACAAACACATACACTCCATGTCCCTTTCTAGTCCTAAGTATCTTTCATGATGTCTTTAAGGTCACTTTCTCCCCAAAGTCATCACTAGCAACATATAGTACCTTACTTACACTCAATACATAGTTTTACATTACTCTTCAGGTGATGTGTAATATTGATCCTTCTGACTGAAATAATGGTTTTGGAGAGGCCTGAATAATTTGTAAAATTGCTTCAATTCATCTCTTCATTTGGCAGATATAAACATTATTTTTGATCCTATAACCCTGTGCCTACAGACAATGTTCTTGGTCCATATAGATAAGACTAAGACTACATTATAAGAGACCAAGCAGTAGTATCATGGTAAAAATATTATGGCCCTATGTGGTATTATATGCCTGTACCATTCAGCTAGGAACATGTTTTCCTGACCTCACATTTTTAAGATTAAATATAATAAAATCAGCTTACCATTTTATGCTTCTATAGTTTTGGAATACCAATCAAGATATTAAAATGGATACTGAAATGTATAATAGTTCTTCAGAAATCTCAGACATGGTAGAATATGAGCTGAAGTCTGAAGATCTCTGTCTCTTGAGAATATGGGAGAGTCAATATACCTCTTGGACTTTGGTTTCACATTTGTAAAGCGATGGAGTTGTGTTAGATGATCCATTCTAACTCCAAAATTCTAGTTAATGATCCTATGTTCCTAATTTACTCACATATTTTTCTTTCTTTCTATCTTGGTTTATTTATTTGTAAAATGAACTTAATCACATTTCCTCAGTAATTTTATACAAAACATTTTTAAAACATTCAATGAAAAAAGTCCAATAGAGGATCTTAAATTTTTTAAATTGTTTTCATATTCCCCATTATTTTGGACAATCAATTTTATATTGTGTTTGCTTACAAAGTAGGTTTACTCTTAATAAACTTTATTTACTCTTTATTATATATGCTATTATGTTACTGATGGAAAACAAATATTTAATATTGAAGAGTTGTTCAAGGGAAAGAAAGTCATTTTTACATGTACATAGGATTTCTTTAAAAGTCTTTAATATAAGATTTCATTAGGTATTTTGTGCCTTTGAAGTACATTAGAAAGGTGCTTATATTTTCAGGATGCTTTATCTTTATTCATTGGTGGCCTTGCAGACATTCCATAGGTAAAATGATGAAAATAAATAAGCATGATATGATCTGAAATTCAGGTACATGTGTAGAAAAATGTTAAGCTTCTATTGTTCAGAAATCTTCTAAAATGAATCATTTGCTAAATTCCTTTTTTATGTCATTCCTAAAAAAAGTATTTAAATTTTTCTCTGGCAGAATTTGGGGTATTAGGCTTCCATCTGTCACTGATTTTCTGGGTTCATTCTTCTAGTGATGTTTACACCTTATTTGCAATTGGGTGGTTAACATCATTAACCCCTTGGTTTTAAGGAGTCATACTTTCCTGGAACCAAAAAGGGTGAGTATAGGATAGGTTCTTCCTTATGTTATTTGAATTTCATGCTTTTTTGTGACACTGCATGGCATGAATAGCAGAATGTAGTAGAGGCAACTTAAGATTTTCTATGACCAGTATTGTATAATGCAAAGGACACATAATTTGGGTCTAGGACACCTGAATTTGAACCTTGATTTTGATACTTACAAACTGTTTAATCACTAATTTTTATAGTTCTCAGTTTCCTTACCTATAAAATGAAAGGGTGGGATTAGGTGGGTTTTCAATACTGGATCAATGTCAGTAAAAGAACACCATTCAGAGGATATTTTGTTTCTTTGCAAGTAGAATATCTGTTTCCTCCAATAGATATTTACACCATTTATAATAACTTCCCTTGACTGTCCATAATATATTGTGTTATCTTAATTATTGCTGTTTGAAAACCTGTTACTAATAAGAAACAGTGTGTAATAGTCAATAAAAGCACTGAAGTTAAGGTCAGGAGTCCTAGAATCTAGTCTTGATCTTGCCAAGTTTAATTAATAACCAGAAATCAACCTTATGCTATTTTAGAATTTACATCAAAATGCTAGAAAGCCTGGATAATAATCTTGACCACAAATCACTAGCTTTGTGGCTTTAGAGCAAGTGATTTAACCTCTCTAGACCTCTGTTTCCTTAATTGTAGAATGAGAAGATCACATAATTTGACCTATAATGTTCTTTCTAACTCCAAAATTTGACAGTAATTTTTTTGCCAATATATCCTGAATAAAATATTGGTTTGAGATAAAATAAAGAAGCAAGAGGCTAAGAAAATATTCTACCATACTTTCATATGCTTTCTTCTGATTTGTCTAAATCCTTTCTTGATCTCCCTGTTCCTGGATTTTTAAAAGCAACATGGTACTAGTGCCAAAGGATTAGTTGGTCCTTGGAATTTGAGAAGCAGAAAATATGGTTATGTTTTTACAAACAACTGCATAGTTTAAAAAACCTTGCTCAGACTCTGAAACAATAACCTTTCTGGCTCTAAATGCTCTATCCCAGACTATGGTCACTGAAATACCTCAATTCCTTTGATTTTTAGAGTGCCTTTCCTGGTTACCTTCTCAGAGGGAGAAGACTCACCGAGATGAGTGATCTGTGCATCTTGCCCTACAAGAGCCTCATCTGTCCATTGAGTGAGTTTCTTGCTCCAGGCTAAAGTTACATACGTGGTGCTCCAGGCAGTCATACTAAGTGCAGGACTATGTCTACAACTCCTGCCAGAGAAAGCAGACTTACTTGAACATTGGAATCAGGAGATGAAACAAATGTATCTCACCTTTGAAACACAACAGGAATTAGCCACAAAGAAGAAGACCCAAGTGTTAAATCTTGATTTCAGTGGAAGCAGTTTGTCAGTACATACACAAAGTCTCTGCTTTAGCCCTTCAATTTTGAGATAGCTCATTTCATTTTCCTTTGTTGCAAGATCACAAAAGCTATAAAGGCTCTCAATTCGAAAAAGAAATACTTGCTTTCTCATACACACATAAGCTACCATGCATGGCTAAAGTGGAAATGGGATTAAAAAAAATCAATGTTTTATCTAGGCTAAACTATGACATTATCAGGAAAAAATAAGAATTCATTGTTTACTATTGATTATGTTATTGATAATGGAACAGAAGAAAAACTTGTGTGATGCTGTCATTGCTTTCAAGTAACATGGCACAGGAAGAAAACTGAAAAAATAATTAGGAGTTCTTGAGAGATGTTTGTTTTTTCTGACTGACAATTCCCACAGATCAGTCTATGAACTTTGAAGAAATTTTGTGAAAAATCAAGGAAGGAAATGCAATACAGTAGAATAACAAATTAACAAACAAATATGGGAATAAGAATCAGGAGTTCAACCAAGTCTTCTTTTGTGACTTTTAAATCTTCTGAAACTCAGTTAACTTATTTGTAAAATGAAGGCTTTGGACTAGATGTCTTTCAATTCTGATAATCTATACATATGAAAAACTGAGAAATGAAGTTTTTTCAATGGCCTGGATTCCTACTTCCATTTGGATTTGTCTCTGAAGGCATTCATTTGAATTTTCTTGTCCAAGTATCTCATTTTTTGTTTATTGAATGAAATGTGCCTTCTTTTTCCTGATTGTATTCAAGGGCTCTACAGTTTGGTGTCATATTCCTTTCCGATCTGTTTTATTTCCAATCAATTTATTCAACTTTATAAGGAGTGAGGCATAACATTCCTAGAGTCAGGAAAACAAAGGTTAAAAGCCTATCTAACACACAAACTATGTGACAATGTGCAAATCACCTACTCTTTCCAAACTTCATTTTTCTTTTCTGTGGAATGATGATAATTATACCAATAGTATCTATTTCATAGGACTATTCTGAAGGTCTAATGGAAGGTCCTAATTCTTTTGAAAACTTTTAAGAGCTATATATCAGTTTTTTGTTTTTGTTACTATGATTCTATATATGTGTTACTCTAATCATACCGGTGCATAATTCATAGGCCTATATTGTCCTCCTCTCCATTTTAGGCCTTTTAAATTCATTCTTATCTTATAAAACCCAATAGTTACCCTTTCTTCAAAAAGTTTTCCATTATCAAAATACTCATCAATAACAGCCTTTCATCCTGGACCTCAGATAGTACTTTGTTCTCCTCTGCGATATATTTATCATTCATTACTGTGTAGTATAGTTATTGATGCATCTATTTCATCCTTATGCTAGACTGCAAACTTCTTGAGGGCAAGAACTAAGTCTGATTTAAATTTGATTCTTCCTCTGCCTCTCCTCAGTCAGTAAGTAAATATTTTTTTTCCCTGTTGAACTATTTGAATATAATTTTCTGCAATAATGAGGGAAGGATGAAAAGGTAGTAGATGAAACTTGATATCAATATTTTTGGAAAGCTTGACTGATTTAAGTAATATTCATCCTTTTATTCTAGCCTCTATATTCTGAGAAATTCTAAGAAAGAATACTAAGAAAACTCATTGTCCACCAGGTGTTTTGAGCCTCTAAGATAACGCATGTAACAACGTCACAAAAAATTTAATACCTGTAATAGAGAGAACCATGCTCTGGAGTAAACTATGTTCAGTCATAGCAAATATTTTTATGATATTCCTTGTTGTCTTTATTTTTAACATATCCCTTGTGTAATATGCCATTCATCAGGTGACTAAAGTCAAAACTGGTCTCTTAGAAATTTCATGGTGCAAAATGATATATCTTGCCACCTCTTTGTTTTTTGGCCACAGTCTTCTGCCTCCTAAATGTGAGATGAAACTGTCCTCGAGGCCTCCTCTTTGTTTTTATTGAAGTCCTGGCCAACTTGGCTGAGTAAAGCTAAAGTGATATACATCATATTACAGCCTTCTCACTGCCAAGTTCTAGTCAGCTTTAGCAATATATGTGGAAACCTCCAAAGAAAACACACAGAGAGGAAATCAAAATTAAATTAATCCTCTCCAAGGATACATAAAATATGGCTGCAGTACTCTTGAGTTTACAAGTTAGGGATCAGGAGGACAGTTTCTTGTGCTCAGAAGCCACTGATATTCCCACATAATTTAGGTAGAAGTCAGAGCAGGGACAAAGCATTTGTGTGCCCTCAGCCATGTTTAAAAATTGTGATTCCCTCAGGGTCAGAAAATAGTGACTCTTGTGTGCAACTCATTGTCCACCAGAGGTTTCGAGCCTTTTGTATAACACATGTAACAACATCACAAAATAAATTAAATACCTGTAGAGAGAAGGAACCATGTTCTGGAGTTAAACTGTGTGTATTCATAACAAATATTTTAAAGATATTCCTTGTTGCTTTCTTTTCACACTCCTCATCCTGATCGTATTGTCCTTGAGGTTTATTTTACATGCACTTATTCTTGGCTCTGACTTGAGTGTGTCATTCTAAAGACTTGGTAGAAATACTTACTATACGGACCCAAAGAAAAAAAAATTCCATAATAAGCCATTCTCTATTCTGGATTTAAGGAATCATAATGATCAATGGCTTATAACAAAAATGGATGACATAAATAAGGCATTCATGGAAGAGCCAATTGTCTCTAGTCTTTATAATCAAATGTCCTAGGGGAAGGAGAAGCAAATTTATCATTTGCCTTTATAACCTTACAAGAATACAAATGGAAAGGAATAGTAAATAATAAAAATAAGACTGTAGTCATCTCATGTAGGTTTGGAAGTCTCTTGAATGTTTTTTTGTTTTATTAGAGCAAAGGGGAGCCTCTATCCTTATTAATTCTTTACTTGGTTACTTCATGTAAACTCATTTAATCCAAATATCTGGAAGGTCTTTAAATTCTTTGGAATTTGCTCCCCACTTGCAATGGATTCTGGTCACCTTACTGACTCTAGTTCTTATGATCAACATCTGACAGGCATCTGTATCCAAAATACAATTCCTTACCGACCTATTTTCAGAAGCTGAAAGCTATTTTCGATTAGTCAAAATAGAAAACTTGATTGTTTTTCCACCAAACCTTCCTGAAAGTGAAGACGAAAGAAAAACTTCATTTCATCTTTCTGAGTGTTGATGAAATATCCTCTGTTCTGAGACCTGCATTAATTTTGAATGGACCATTTATTATTCATTGAGCTTTAGTAGTCTATTGAGTTGCTTTTAAGCTTCTTTAATCTGGATTTGATTATGAGTTCATAATTAAGACTCAAGTTCAGTTGTTAAATCACACATCACTCTGCTGGTGATTTGGAAAATGAAACTGAATCAAATATAAACATTTAGAGAATAAAAGAAATATCTATTGATTCCTCTGTAGTGCCCAGCTCAGCACTGTCCATATTGTGGTGTATCCATGTATATATGTTGTTTGTATGTATGCATATTTATATTATGTATGTATATATGTATGTATGATGAGTTGCCTATGGTATGTATGTGTATATTGTATGATGTGTATTGTGTTGTGTATATTTATATGTATTATGTATGTGTGGTGCATATCTGTATGTATATATGGTGTGTACGTGTATACATATGGTATGTGTATAAATAAGTTATATGTGTGTATATATGATTTGTGTATACTATGTATTGTGTATGTGCATGTAAGATGTATATATGATGTACTTGTATGGATGGATAAATAGTGGATAAATGTGTATATTATGTATATGCATAATGTGTGTATATATTTATATATACATATATGTGATTAGTGTATATGTATATAGATGGATCATTGTATATGTATGTATATATGTATATATATGATGTATATATTTATATGATGTTTAATGTTCTATATGTGTGGTGTGTGTTTATATGGTATTGTGTGTATGTATGTGTGTATATATATATATACATATATATGAGTGCATTGTATATTTGAATGTATGTCTATGTTCATAATACACACAGAGAGCAGTAAAGTGACCCACTTTATAAAGATGGTCTTGATGAAAACAAATTTTTCTTAAAAGGATGTATGGATTGCTTTAATAAATCTAAAAGCTAACTGCAGGATTTGTAATCCATTACAACATTATTAATTTGATGCTTCCATTCTAAAAGTCTTATATTATGGTTCTATAGTATAGAGAACATGAAATAAAGATTTTTTAAGCCTAAAAATTAAATTACAGACATTCATTTGAACAAATCTTTAGTCTAAAAGAATGCTATTGCACTCTTTTAAAAAAGCAAACTCAATATGCTTAAATTTACTTTACTTAAATATTTTAAAAATAACTTGTCAGAGACTTCTCTGTTATATAAAATAAGGTTTGTTTTTGCTACCTAACTTTGCGCCTTTTCAACAGCTAATTTAGAATATGTCCTGTTTATTTATTTATTTTACTTCAGCATCTGATTTTCTCTACATGGTTCTTAAGTGTTTTCCTTTAAGTGCTAATCCCATATACTTATTGATAGATCTTTTTATCACCGACATTTGTTAATACATAAGCTCTACATAGAATGTGAGAATACTATTTTAAGTTGGAAGAACATTTTGCATCTGGGCATAATTATAAAATTTTAGAGGCCTAATGGTTCTCTCGATAAGTTTGTTTCTGATTCAAAACCATCACAATCACATCCATAATGATTTTGGTATTCATATTGTGATTACATCAAACTCTGTCCACTTCAGATTTAATGACTACATCTAAAATAATATTATAAGCAGTCTTTTAAATGACTCTGAGGATTCATTTTTGTTGTTCTTGTTGGAAGAGATTTACAGAAAAAGAAATCTTGGAAATCATTGATCCAGTCTAATCTACTTACTTGTAAATTAGGAAGGTGAGGCTCAGAGTTGTTTGTCATAGACTTGAAGAACATTTGTCTTTTATTTAATATGTATATATATATATATATACATATATCTCCATACATGTAATGTGTATATGCTTAAAATCTACATCTCTCTATTCACCATTTCAGCACTATTTACACACTAAACTTATTCCTGCCTATATCCCTGTTCACCTTATTGTATGACTGTTCACCTTACTGAAATGTTTTGAAAGAGCTATTATAATTTTATTTTGCCATACAATTTAATAACTATATTTTGAGACCATAGATTTACTTTGGTATTTTCATATGTGAGAAGCAGCCTGCTTCAAAGTAGAGAATGATGGATATCAATTTAGAATACCTTAGTTCAAACCCAATTTCTGTTTATAACTACCTGTTAGATTTTTTAAAAGACAGTCTCTCTGAACTTTTGTTTTCTCATCTGTTAAATGAATGGGCTGTACCAGGTAACTTCTCACTCTTACATATCTCTCAATATGTTGTTTGATGGACCCATTCATGTCTAAGAAAGATTAAAATAGAGAGATAATACTTCATAGTGGAAAGACTTAGAGTCAAGAGAACTGGGTCCCAGTCCTTGCTGTAGGCAGTAATCTGCCATGTGACCTTAGAAGGAAGCTGTTTCACTCTCTGAGTCTGAGATTGCTCATCTTAAAAATGAAAGTATGGGTTAGGTGATCTCTAGAGTATTTATAGGGAAGTCTATGCCATAATTTCAAGCCTTCTTTCTACTCCTTTCCTTTATTCTTATAGGCTTCCTAACTCCACAATTTATTATCTACCAACTTAGCACTTCTCATTTCACCTGATTTCTTATCACCAATGTGTATTACTCATTTCCTTGTGAAGTATTCAGTAACTCTATGGCTAAGAGTTCATGTCCATAAGATAAGCAAGCAGAAACCCACTGTCTTCTCAAAACAGGTTTCCATACCACTGTGAATCACTAGGTAACTGACTTAGGGCAATGAGGCAAATAGTAAATTAGATTGCCAAGCTGGGATAAAATCAGTAGATTATCTGTCAGATTGAGTGATAAGATTGAAATTTTGTCATTTAAACTGATGTCATTAAACTGAGCATTCTTTGAATGCTGAATTGTAAAAAATTTGCCAGTTTCCAGACTGTATTGCTAGCCTCAGGGAACTTAAAGTCATGAGAGTGAATATGGCATTTACACAGACACACAAGTAAGTACCAAATATCACAGTAGTGCCTGATATAAAGACAGTCAGAGAAACAGATGGAGAAAGGGAGAAAAAAGATGCTCCAAAAGACTAATTCTGAGAGAGGAGGGAAGTTTATTACTAACTAGGGAAACAGAGGTTTTTCTGGAGGAGGTAGCAAAGATGAGTAGTCAACAAAATAAAAACATTATTTATATTGGACTTCAGGTGATATATATATAGAGAGAAAGAGAAGTATTTTTTATACTTTTTTTTTGGTTTTCACAAAAACCCTGTGACAAATATGCTCCAATTATCTAGGAGGTCACTCTCTGATGGGAATAACCTTTCTAACAATGCAGATAATAACCTATACATTTTTTCCTGCCCTGTAACTTTTGTCCCAGGTGAGGACCTACCCCAAATTCTGGAGAACCTTTGGGTCCTCCTGACATCATGAATATATTAATGGTCATAGAATGATAGATAATCCAAATCTAAACTGCTGAGAGTATGTGTATATATGAAATATATATATATATAGATATATATATAGATATAGATATAGATATATCTATATATACATGTATGCACAAATATGAGAATATACATGTATGGATATATATATACATGTTAAATAAAAGAAAAGTAATTTTGTGTCAAATCACATGCAAAGTAATTGTTTCATTACTTAGTGCACAAAGAACTATATTTTATTTCTTTTTCCCCATGGAGCTTTCTATATGCATAACTTCTGGTAAAGTCACATTGTTTAAAATCTTTCTTGATAGTCTTTTTTCTGTCTCGCCAGTATACAAATGAGAATATCAACTATGTATTCTTTTATTAGAGTAACTGATGCCCAGATAACATCTTCATAGATAAACTAATTTGCAGAATTCCCACTTGACTTCTTATAAAGAGGAATGTCCATGTGCACATGTTTGTACACATATCTGCACATGTTTTAAACTAACTCTTGGATACAGACTGTGACTCACCAGCTTCAAAAATGTTTATGTCTGATTGGAAAGTCTTCACTTTTTATCAGACACTCTGGCAAAACAAAGTTCCTGTCTGAGCTCTTCTGGTTGTTGCAGATTGTAACGGCAAATTCAAATCCTTGAGACTTTGTTAAGGAAACCTCACTGCTGACTTTGAACTGTCTGGACCCTTAGGCCATGTTCATAACAAAGACTGAAAGAGAGTAAGAACATAGGCATAAAAAGTCAGACTGGAGAAGCATGATTGTGCATTGTTTATGTTCTTTTCTTTTCCCTTTTTTTTTCTTCCTTCTTCAAAAACAATAACTTGAAATTAGTTTTTAGAGACTGACAATTCCTAACTCTTCTGTCAGTTCTCCTTTTAAAACCTGAATTCAGGGGTGGGGGAGATGCAAGGTGTAGGGGAGAAGGATTTTTTAAAATTATGTTCTTTTTTCTTCTTGTTGTTTTTTTTTTTAATATATAATTCATCTCTTTAAATGTAGTGACCAATTTCTCACTCAGGCAGATTTGACTTCAGTGGCTAAGTTCCAAGATTTGTGTGTGAAAGCAAAGTTAGGCTAGACCAGAGTGCTGAACACCAGCCAAAACAAACTTCAATGGAACCACTTAACTCCTCGAGTGCTGTGGCCTCTGACACCCCTGGGGTCTTGGCTATCCAGGCATTTCCTCCTTCAGCAGTGTGTCCTTATGACACATAGCATATGCCCACCAGGTTCCAGGAGTTCCCCTTTGAATTGATGTAAACTGTGTGTTCTAGGATAACATAGGGAGGGTGGGAATTTAACCAGCATCTCAAAAGGAAAATTTTGTTGGTCACACATGCTGGAAGAGCACAGCAGAGGTCCTCTTCAAAGAGTAGCTGTAAAAATGACAGCTATCTGAAAGGACATGCAATGTAACCCCCATTAACCAAATGTAGTGGGAGGCATGGTTTTCTGATAGCTGAGTTTCAATGGTGGAATTTGATCCTTGTCACCTATAATTCAAAGTTATAAAATAATTGTTTAACATATTATGTTTCTGAAAATGCTCCCTTTTTTTTCTTCCTTTCTCTTTCTTTCTCTTCCTTTATTTTATTTTATTTACAAGCTCTGGTTTAGTAGAACCACTGGAAATCAGAGAATATGAGTTCTACTATTATTTTCTTGGGGCATATCATGTTTCTTCCTTGTACTCTAAGTTTCATTTTATGTGAAATGAAAATCGTAATATTACACCAAGTTATAGGAATGCTTAAAAATTAAACAATTAGGCATTATTTCAAATTTGAAGTGCTAAAAATAATATACAAATTTGGAATATTCTCCAAAGAGATTCAGATAATTCCTTTGATAATTATACTCTACTCTGAATATACTATTTTAATACAATGTCTTTCTATCTTGCTTTTGCTATATTAACTTTTATCATCTTATAATTTAATAAATGTTAAGAAAAAAATTACCTCCTACAGCACGTGAATAAGATTTGGATTTTGAATTCTTCGGCTACTAGGTTGATGATGGTGATGCTATTTATGACATTAGTTGAATACTCACTGCTAATTTTTTTTCTGTTAACAACAAAGGAAATAGAAAACAAATCACTATGCTCAATAAAATTACAAAGGAGTGAAATTGATCAAATATAATTGTGAATATCACAGCCAGTGATTGAAATAGTCAATTTTGAATCAAAGAAAAAAACCAACAAATTCAAGATATGGTCTTTATTTCCAGAATTAATTACTTGTCTAAAGAAGAGGCTCTTCATTGATTAGTTTCTCAGCCAATAAAAGCAATTTGCATTGGATAAGCCACCTACTCAGGATCCAGGCATTCTAAGTATATTCATTCATTTGCTCCTATGGAATAATCTAGACAGAAGCTTTTTTAGCAAACAAATAATTATTTATGTAAACAGAATCAGTTCAAGCATCTGTTAATTACACATTTGCTAATTTGCAGATTATTTTAAAATTTAAGCATTAGCTAGTCTTTTGATATAATGTTAATAAAGTGCCAACTTTTTTAAACTTACACAAATAAAAATATTCATTGGCAGAGAAGAAGGAATAGCAAGATATTTGAAGAGGAAGGGGATAACTTCCCAGGGATTGTGGTTATTGAAGCCAGGTGAGGACAAATCCCAAAAACTATTCATAAAGGTAAAGAATCATAGAAAGGCATTGATCAAATGGAAAGGTTGCAGGATTTGGCTCATAATCTGACAGATATCTACTAGCTATGTAAACCTAGTGAAGTCCCCCTTTTTTTTTTCTCCAAGTCTCAATTTACTTATCAGGAAAATGGGAATAATAATATTCCCACCCCTCTATCTCCAAAGATATTGTGAGAATCAATTAAAATAACATATTCTAAGCACTTTGGAAATCTTAAAACGCTAAATAAATATAAGTTGAAATTGTTGTTGCTATTATTTATAATTATAGTCTTGAAGCTAAGAAATGAGTTAGCTGAGAGAATGTTCCAAAAAAGAAGAATGACATATGCAGAAGAAGAAGGTGAGATATCTCCAGAGGACACCAAGATATCATGTCCCTGCCTTATGGCAGGCAAAATTTCAAAATCATATGGTGGAAACTTTACGCATTTACTATTTCCATACTTTGATCTTTGATCTGTAGTCTCCTCAATATGCTTGCTCCCTTTAAGGGTACAGATTGCACTCCCACACGTCTTCCCCTCTGTGAAACTTTTTGTCAATGTTCTCCAGTAATCCTCCACACATGTTGATTTTTCCATGAAAAGAAACTCAAATCTCTTGATTTCAGGCATTTTTGCTAGTTGTATCCCATGGCCAGAATTCTATCCCTCTTCATCTCTGCCTCATGACTTTATTAGCATTCTTCATATCCTGTATTATATCTACTCTTCATTCTAGCGCCTTCCCTCTCTTAATTTTTCCTCTTTATCATATATGCACACATGCATATTAAATATGTATATATATATATAAGTATATTATATGTGTGTGTGAATTTATATGTAATTTGTTTCTCTATATTATTGAATTATATCCTTCCTATGAGATGTCCTCATAGGCAGGGTATATCTTTATTCCTTTTTTTATCTCCAATGCTTAACATGATGATGGGAAAAATAGTAGATGCTTAATAAATTCCCAATGACCAATTTACTGACTAGAGATGTCTTGACCTTTTATGGATAATAATTATATAATTCCTTATTAATCATTTTTTTTCCTTTTACTACAAGCATTAAACCTTGTTCACTTTACATAATAATCAAGCCTTAGCTTTTAAGTCACTAAACTGGCTTGTTTTGTTTTATTTTGTTTTTTTCAATCTGGATAAAAATTATTTATTTAGCGAAACATATAGCTGTGCTGTCTTCCTGCCAGAGTATAATGACCAAATATTTTGGTTTTCTAAAAATGGCCTTTGGTTGTAAAGGGCTTTTGGCTCTATATATTAAAATCAGAGTTTTGTTCCCTTTCCAATAGACAAATTTAACTGGGTGAATCTGACTTAACTTTGCATCTGTAGCTCACCTTACTATAGATCTTTCATGCCAAAATAAATTAAATTAAACATGAATTGCATTTCTCATCTGAGCCTTAAACTAGGGGACATATGTTAGTGATTGAGAATTATAGGACAGAATAATTACTTTATTTCTGTGCTTAGAGATTCTCCAATTTACCAGCTTATTGAATTGTTCTGGAAATTTCTGTGCTGCAAATCTATCAAGCAAAGAAGCAAGTATTTATTAATTGCCTACTATGAATTTGAGTGTAATCAGTAATAATTAGTAAGAAAAGAGTAACAAAAGACAAAATGAGTCACAATAATGAATGAAAGAAACATTTATTTCATTTGGAACCACTAGTCATCTTAGGAGAAAAGCAGAATGGTATAATACAAATATTGAACTGATCTTAGAGTTAGGAAGACCTGAGTTCTCATTCTGCCTCTGACATGTGATCATGGAAGAAAATAATTTAAGCCCCCAGGACCCAGAGGCAGCTCTTTAATTAGATTAGTTATAGATAATTTGCTGATCTATATCCATGAAGGAAGTTTCTATTTCAAGAGTTATTGCAAGTGATAAAATTTTTAAGCACTTAATGTGTTCCAGGCATTATGTTGTGTTGAGCATGCAAATATAAGTCAAAAAAGAGAAATGAAATAATCTCTGCCCTTAAGGAGCTTACATTGCAATGGGAGAAGGCATAAAAATAAACCTGAAAAGAATAAGGGAAGATGGGAGGAGGCTGATGGTGAAGATCTGGAGAAGCCTAGAGATTCAAAAGTAGAGCTGGTAAATAAATGAACAGGGATGATTTGGGTACCTCCTTAAATGGTGGTTCTATCCAGGGATTCACCAGTAAAAGAATAGAGCTGCCTAGTGAAAGGTGAGAAATCTGCTAATAAGAAGGCACGAGTCTAGAAAATTTTCTTTTAAGGTAAAAAAAAAAGCATTCTATGTAATTTTGTACAATTACTAGTTTTTCAGTAAATCACAGAAACTATATATACTTATATAATGTGTCTCTCTCTATATATATATATGTATATACACACACACACACATACATAGAGAGAGAATGTATAGGTGTGTGTAAATATATATATATGTATATATATACATACATATTTTATATACATGTTTATATACATGTAAATGAGCTAGTCAACCAGTATATTGATGATATAATAATAACATTAATACCTAGGTGAACTACATCATGGTAGAAGTAATGATCAAATCTCATAGTACACTTCTGATATAGTCAATATATAAAATATCCTAGTCAGTATTTGACAATATAGAGACTGAATGTAAATCAACAAATGCTATGTTTACTTTTTTTCTTTTTTTTCCTTCTGTTTGTTTTTCTCTTGTGGTTTTTCCTTTTTGTTCTGATAAAGAAATGTGTATTTTAAAAATGAATGTGCATGTATATTCAGAAAAAAGAAAACAATCAAATAAAAAAGGTCTGGAAAGGATTTGGCAATAATTTTTTTAGGCAATTAATTTCCAACTAACCTTTTCCATCCTTGGACAACACCACCCTAGCACCTTTTCAGACCTACCCTTTCCAGCAAAACTCTTTCTTTGCCCACCCACCCCCATTTATGGAAGTGATGCTATGCCCCATATTGAATTTGGATTTACTTTGCATGTATCTTGTACATCTTTATAAGTATATTTTAATCTTCTCTAATAGAGTATAATCTTAAAGTCAGTTCATTTCTGGTTTTGCATTCCCAATACTTAGCCAGTGCCTAACATATAGTAAGTATTTAATAGATGCTTGTTGATTAATTAACTGATATGGGTTTCTTACTTCTTATGGCATTTTTGAAATTTTTTCATATTTTCTTTTCATTCAAAAAATGAAACCAGGATAAATTGAAGTTAATTATTTATTGCAATTATTGGAAAAATATTGGAAAATTTCCAATATTATTAGAGGAGTTGAAAAAAAAATATTTAACTCACTTTGTTATTACTGTATCACTGGTGTGAAAGTATACTGGTTTCAATTAATTTAACTCCTGAAGAGGAAAGAGAGAACCTTAAATTTTAGAATTATCCCTGTCAACACTAAAGGAGTCAAATTTCAATATAGTATTTTTATTTGATCTGGAAAAATAATGGATCTTGTCTTAGAATTTTACACATGAAATGGTAAAAACTCAGTGACCTCCCTCCAATAACTACTAACTTCTGAGGTTCAAGAAATAACAGTTGTTAGAAGGCATTATAGTTTTGAATCAACTAATTTGCTGGCCAGTGTTATCAACTACTAAAATGAATAATGTGCCTGGTTCCACAAAAGAGAACAAGATTTTTATTTTTCATAGAATATCATTCTTTTCCTCTCCTAAATGAAATTTTGCATATTAGACATTTAAAGTTGGATAAGCTTAGCCATTCTTTGTCATTCCATTGTGAAAGATTATGGGAGAAAAGACAAACAAGGAGGAGGTGTAATGGTGATTTAAAACAGCCCCGATTTAGAATAGTTATCTTAAAAGTAAAATAAAACCCCTTTGTGAGAGAACTAAAATATATGAAATCTTTGGACAATCTAGACTGGTTATCAATTGTATTGCTCAACTCCCTCCCATTGTATTCACAATTCACTTTCCAGAATCTGTACATTACCTTCATCACTTGCCTACATTCCAAGTCAAGTTGAAAGAGTTTTCCTTGTGTTAAATAACAGGATAGTGATGCTTTTTACTCACCAGAGAGCTGACTTCAGAGTGAAAAAGATCTACATTTTGTCCTCTATCCATTATCCTCATCATAAAAAGTCACACTTTTCTACTTTCCAATTCCAATAATTTTTAAATCCTGAATATAATAATAACTTTTCCCTCTTCTCAGTCCTTTGAGATTGATAGTAAGAATTTTTTTTTAATTTTATTTGGGATGTTAGTGAATCTAGATTAAGATAGAATAAAAAAAAGAAAAGGTCCACTAATTGCAACTTCATGGAATGACCAACCCATGATTTTATTAAATTTCTCCTTCCCTAAAACTGTCTGACTCTTTCTCTTTTTCTTTATCTCCTGTAGTGGTCAATATGCTCATTTTCTCCAATTAAGTTTTAAAAACAATTCATGAATGGGAAAATTGAAGGCGCCACTATGACCAGCTTTGGTGAAAACATATATGGTATACTGTGTCCAGATCACTTTAGAAAAGAACTCTGACCATGTGGAGAGCATCTAGAGAAAGATGCCTAGTATGATGATGGAGCTATAGTTCATGTGATATGAGAAGCAATGGAGGAACTACTGGTATTCAGTCAGGAGAAGAGAAGACTGTAGGGAGAGAAGAAGCTATCTTACTATGTATTGTAAAATATGACAGATTAGACTTGTTTTGCCTAGTGCCAAAGAGTGGAACAAGAAGCTAAAATAAAAGTATAAGTTGAAAAGAGATAGCTCATGGTCAAGAAAAAAACATTAATTGGAGTTGTCCAAAAAGGACAATGCTTTCTTGAGAGTAAGCAGATCACCTCCCACTGGAAGACACAAGCAAAGTCTTGCTACATATGAACTAGAGGGGAGTTTGGTTTAGGTATTGTCTTTGAAGACCTCCCAGCTCTGAAATCCCACTTCCCTAAGCAATGGGATTAATAGATAGCTATCACTTCAAGGGATTTGACAAGCTCTTTCTATTATCCCGTGAATGCAAAACAATTAAAGTAAATGAGATCTATGATCTGTACAAATATGAAAGCAGGTCTTCCATACAGATTTTGCAAATTCCCTTTTAAAAGATTGTGATTGAAACATTTCACTCTGAGAACCTAATGAATAGCTACAACCTTTCAAAGGTTAAAGCAGCAAACTGAAGTATTCCAACAATTAAAGCAGAAGCCATTTTTTCCTTCTGCTTTTCAAAACATTCCATGTTAGTAGGAATGTAAGTTTGATCTTATAGCTGGGTTGTGTTTACATAGGAAAAGGCCACCTGGACGTTTTGTTTGGTGTAGTAGTAATAGAGGTGAGGTGGAGATCAGAAAGATTGATCCCCACACAGCACAGCTGGAAGATAAACATTCCCTTAGAATTCCCATTCTTTAGTTCGCCACTTAATGATAGCTTTTATGGTACACTAAAAGCAATGGAGAGCCTTGTGCTCACTGCTGGTCTTTGACAAAGCAACTAAATTACTTGATGTAGTCAGCCCTCTCAGAAATCAAGCTTTATGCTTTTACAGGAAATATTACCACTAAAACTTATTAGATTATTAGACAGTTTATGTTAGACTGTTATGCTTGATAACTAATATTGATAATTAAGCAATTTTCCATCTTTCTTTCCATTCTTTTTCCTCCAACTTCTTTCACAGAAATCAAAATCCTGCCAGTTTAATTATTTTATTATGAGTATTGTCTGATGGCTTCTGTTCTTTATAAAGTCCTTAAAGCAGTTTGTTGTCAAGTATCCAACTGCCAATCACCTAGCATTCTATCCCTTTTTGTAATATCCGGGCTCTTCATCTAGGAGTACCCACTACTAATTATGTATCAGTCATATTACTCAACCATCTTTCATTGGACATGTATCTCACTTCCCAGACACAATATGTTATTTTAGTCACTTTGTCTCCATTCCAGGTCAAGTTGAGAAGGCTTTCTTTGTGTTAGATAAAAACAAAGAAAAATTTAAAATTATTGAGAGTCAGAATATTATAATGGCTAGAGAGCTAGTATCAGAATAAAATAGCTTCAAGTCCCTAACTTTTATCTCCTATCTCTGTGTCACATGTCACTCCTTCCTAATTCCAGTCCAACAAATAAAATATACCCTCTCAGTTTGTCATTCAATTATTTCTGCTTTGAGAGCCAACCCAGGTCAGTGTTCTGTAACATACCATCTCTATCTCAATAAAATTGAAGCAGACACAGGCAGTTAACTCGCAATGGGTTCTCCACACTGAGATGGGAGAGCTATAAAATCACTCTAAGGTTCTCTTGGTCACAACTGCTTGGGTGAGAGTGTATTTCCTTTAGGTATCTATGATTCTTTAAAAATTGATTTCAACAGAAAGTTTTGTTTACAAGTACCTAAGGACAATACCAACCAGACTCCAACAATTAGGAAGCTAAAGTCTCTGTGTGACTGCCCCAGGCCTAGTTTCTCACTTTCAAATATGGCATTCCAAGGCTCTACGTAAAGTCAGCTTGATCTATTCCTGTTTGTGTTTGTTCATTCTGAGTACTCCTTATCCACTAGGGAAAAAGAAGAGCAAATGAAGTTTTATTAGAACATCAAAAAAGGGTTGTGGTATTCCTCTTTTACTTAATTTAGCATTTTTTTCAATTCAGAGAATTCAAATGTGTACTTAAAAGGTGAGACTATAATCATTACTATTAAATAAAATAACAGAAGGAGATATATTTGAATCATTGTGAAATACGGAAACTTTTTGAAGTCCATTATTTAAAAAGATTCTGGGGGTCTGAGCTATATACTATATGTACAAATGTAATTCCTTTTCATGAACAAAATTGGGATGGGATTATTATTTAATATGATGATAGTATTGTTATTTGCAATACAATATGCAATCAGCAAGAATTTATTAAGAACCCACTACGTGTCAGACATTGTACTGAGCTTTAGAGATACAAAAAGAAAAAGTAAATTATCCCCTGACCTCAAGGACATAGCATTCTAATGAGGAATAAAATTTGCATCTGTAACTTTATATAAAGAATATAAGCTAAATATATTCAGAAGAAAGAGAATGCTCAGGTGGAATCGGGGTAAAGTTTTCAGGGAAGACTATGTAGAAAGTGGAACTTGAACTGAGTTTTGAAAGAAGGCAGAGAAAGAGGTAATATAGTAAAAATGTGAGATTGAAACTAAGGAGGTATTAGAGCTGGCTATTTGCAGTAATCCAGGAGTCATCTACATAGACAACAACATATATTAGTATATTTCTATTTAGCACTACTATGGAGGAGACAAGACTGGCAACCCATTTTAAACTTCTATTAAGAAATTCATAGAATATGTCCTTTTACATAGATTTTTGAGTCTTTAAAATTTTCTAGGCTTTGATATATTAATAAAAAGGGTGTTTTTAGTGACCTTCATGGCTTGTATAGTGATTAAAATGCTCAATTATATGTCCGCTATGGGATATAAAATTGGTTCTTATTAGAATTACGTGGATGATGCTTATCTCAATCAAGACTTGTAAGTTTCATTTCTACATCCAGAGGGTAGATGCCATCTCATATATTGCTTAGTCTTTTAAATTTAAAAAATAAAATTGTTACTCATGATATTATGCAAATATTTTGATATTGTTGTTCATTCATGTCTGACTCTTTGTAACTCTATTTGGGATTTTCTTAACAAAGATACAAGAATGGCTTGCCCTTTCCCTATACAGTCATTTTATAGTTGAGGAGACTGAAGCATAAGGAATTAAGTGACTTTCCTAGTTAAGGTCACACAGCTAGTTAGTTAGAATGAAGCCAAATTTGAACTCATGCAGATGAGACTTCCTGACTCCAAGAACTAATGTGTCTTTAATATATTCATAATCCTAAGTGTTTTTGGTAATCTTTATACTGTCTGTTTTCATGATGGTCCCCTTCATTTCAGTCAATCTTTTCTCATTAAATCAAAATAGATTTAAAATGTCTTATGAGGAAACAACTAGTGACTTGAAACTTGTGTACACAGCAAAAGAAAACCTACAGATACATTGTGGTTTGGGAGTTGCATTTGAAGGACTCTAATAGCAGAATCTATTTATCAAGAAAAGAGAAAATCCTTCTTGTTGAGTTTTTGTCACAATAAAAGGCTATGATTCTGCATGTGAACTTGGTGTTAGACAAACCTGCTGTAATAGGTTCTGATTTACCATCATTACAGTGATTTTTTGATCCATTTCCTCCCGTGATCTCCTAATGGAGAGATCATCTTTATTCCTACTATTTCTACCTTTTAGGCTGAGTTCCTATATCTTTCAGATCACCCTTTCATATCACAAACACCCTTTAGAATAGTTTTCCCAATCACAAGTCAAAACATGAGTATACATTTTATTGCACCATCCTCAAAAAACTTTTTACTATCCACTAGCTTTGTTTCTTTATAATATGCATAATTAAAGATACATACACACATTAAAATGTGGATGAATATGTCCTTTTACATAGATTTTTGGGTCTGCATTATATGACTGCATTATAGTTTGGATGGAAAATATATCCTAAAAAAAGGGGATGATTCAGAGCTTGAAAGGAGACACAATCTGAGAAGAAGAAAAATATTAAACTTAGGCTTTTGTTTGTTTGCCTTTCCTTATTCAGCCAGATAGCATAGTGGATAGAGTCTTGGAGTCAGGAAGACTCATTTTCCTTAGTTCATATCTGGCTCAGACACTTCCTAGCTTTGTGTCACTGGACAAATCACTTAACCCTAGTTGCCTCAATGTCTTTATCTGTAAAATGAGTCAGAGAAGTAAATGTCAACACACTCCAGTACCCTTGGCAAGATATTTCAAAAGGGGACAGGGATAGACATGACTGAATATTTTATTTCTTCTTAGCCTTTATTTTCAATCTTATTTTCCTGTCTACACCCGCACTGCTTTACTACAGATCTTGATCAACACTTGGTAAATATTTTTGGTTCAGTGTTAATTCTTTCCTTAGACTTGAATTCCTGAGGGTACCTTACTCCATATGGAATTGTTATTTTAAAAATGTGACAAATAAATTAGATGATTACTCTATTCACTTTACCAAGGGGTTCCTTATTCAAGGAAATGACTAATCATTATTTGATTAAATAGTGAGCTTTCCTGAAACAATTAAAATAATGTCCACTTTACAAATGTTTCATTGACATTTTCATTTTTTCCAATTCTTAGAACACTACCTGGCATATAATAGGTAATAAATAAATATTGATTAATTGATTTACATATAGATTACATATAGATCTTGTGTATAATTTTAAGAAAGATGTCTCCTTGTTAGTTTTTGTGTTAACTGAGGGGAAAAATCCTCTAAGGCCCAGTTTCTTTTTCTTTTCTTTTTTTTTTAAATGTTATTTTATTTATTTTATTTTTATTAATAGTTTTTATTTACCAGATATATACATGGGTAATTACAACATTGACAATTGCCAAATCTTTTGTTCTAATTTTTCTCCTCCTTCCCCCTCCCCCAGATGGCAAGTTGACCAATACATGTTAAATATGTTAAAGTATAAATTAAATACAATATATGTATACATGTCCAAACAATTGTTTTGCTATACAAAAAGAATCAGACTTTGAAATAGTGTACAATTAGCCTATGAAGGAAATCAAAAATGCCAGTGGACAAAATTAGAGGGATTGGGAATTCTATGTAGTGGTTCATAGTCATCTCCCAGAGTTCTTTCGCTGGATGTAGCTGGTTCAATTGGAACTGATTTGGTTCATCTCACTGTTGGAGAGGGCCACGTCCATAAGAATTGATCATCATATAGTATTGTTGTTGAAGTATCTCCTGGTCCTGCTCATTTCACTCAGCATCAGTTCAGGTAAGTCTCTTCAGGCATTTCTGAAATCATCCTATTGGTCATATCTTATAGAACAATAATATTCCACAATATTCATATACCACAATTTATTTAGCCATTCTCCAATTGATGGACATCCACATAGTTTCCAATTTCTGGCCACTACAAAGAGAGCAGTAAGGCCCAGTTTCTTAAACTGTGGTTCACCACCCCACATGCAGGTCTTGGAAATATGACTTATTATCAATAAATGTTTTGATTTCTATACTTATTTATCCACTAATTTTATGGAGTCACATAAAAATTTCTCTTATGAAAAGGGGTCACAAGTGGAAAAAGGTTAAGAAGCCCTGTTCTAAGTTTCTTTGGAGCATGCCTATTTGGGAAAATGTCTTTTTTTCTGCCTTTCTTATGTATAAGGTCTCTAAAATAGAGCCAGAACTATATTACAAATGCAATGGTATGATAACACCTGAGGGAGAAGGAGGGAGAGAGTGGATAGTCACCAGGATTTCTGGAGGGCTTTAGTAGTCTTTATCAGCTAATTAACTTGAACAGCAGGACACCTAGTCCCTTTTAATCTCAAAGGTTAATTTGTCATTTTAGAAAATGAGATACATCTCATAAGCAAAATCTACTTCTTCTGACATTTATATAACTCTCAATGTAGCCTTTTTCATGGCTGTATGGCCTCAATGTGTTGGCTTAAGGGTAGCAGTTAAGGATACTAGGTCTCTAATATATTGCCCCGGCATACTTTGTCATGTGCATTTCTGACATAATATTTCAGTATCCCTATTGGTTGGCACATTAGAAGGGAATGACATACTTGATAAGACATCTCATGGTAAGATTACTTAGTTCTATAGGGAAAACCTTCAAGTCAAACAAGTTTTAAATAGACCAGAAGGACAATAAAGCTGTAAGTTACTGAGTCATGTAGTAACAGGAGATCAAAAGTTATGCCCTCCCCACTCCCACTCTCAAGTCCCAGATTCTTTTCTGAGGGTTTCCTGCAATCCATATACTGTTATGTTGGCTTTCTCTGATTTCCGTTATGTCTTTCCTGTTGCAAACAGATATAATAAGTAGTCTGTGGTAAGGATTTTCCTTTTGCTTTGGAGATGACCACTATAAAAAGTAAAATATAGAGACTGTCAAGCATTGTCAGCATGATATGTTTGTAAGGGTTCTCATGATAATTATCTCTTTCTTCCTGTTTCTCCTGTGTGTTTGTGTAGGTGTGTGTATGTATGTATGTATGTATGTATGTATGTATATATATACATATATATATGTATGTATGTATACACACACATATATGTATATGTTCCATTCAGTTTCTAGGTACAGACTTTGGAAGGGGATACATATTTATACTTCAGCTATATTATATTTTACCTTTAATATTTAGCTTGTAATTGGCAGGAACTATTCTCTCCTTCCTTTATTTTTTTTTAATTTGTGGAATAAAACAAGCATTTTCATAACATAGTACAATAAAAAAAGATGATTATACATGCAACCACAAATTCACTATGTACAACTTGTTATTTCTTTTAAATACACAATAAAGTTATCATGTAAATTTCCTTTCCCTTCCTTTTTTATCCTTCCCTCCTTTATTATTTTAAACCAGTCCCAGAGGATTTGCTATTTTATTTCATTATATAGTGAGAAAAGAGAAATATAAGGTTTAGAAAAAGGAAATGTTTATTCATGGTTCTCATTATGTGATAAGGTTTCTGAAATAAAGCTAAAACAACAGGGGGGATTTATATTTTCAATGAAAAAATGATGTGGTGTTTGATAAGAAGAAGAATGTTAATTATGGCATATAATAGAATGTATAAAGGCAATTAGTCTTCTGTCTCACCTTATAAATATTTTGTATGTTATAACCTATACTTTATTTTATTCTCCAGATGATATATTTAATAAGTTAGATAATTATGGATATGTCACTTCACAGATAACTGAGGCTCATTGAAGTTAGCTTACCTAACTTCTCATACAACAAGATATAATTTCTCTCCTTTTTTTCCTGGCACACTAATAAAAGGCATTTTAGAGCTCTTGTGATATCTAGAGTGGTTTGCACATTTGTATTTCCAGAGGACAGATCCTTTTTATGTACCCTTTCTATATGATATCGAAATGTGTCACATTTTGGTGTGGTCTTCCATAGCCTCCTAAATAAGATTTGCATCAGGCTCTTTTGCTAGGCAAGTTTCCAGTTATACTTCAGTTCATCCACTGCCTTATTGTTGAAACTTTGTCCCCAAGAAAGACATTTGGGGCATAGGAACTGGAACCAAGAATTCTCTGTCAATTGGTCAATTTCATTAATCTACTTTGGCGAAGAATATGATACTTTTTTTTTTTTTTCCTTGAATGTTTTCACTGAGTCTGGAATATACATTTCTGAGGCAGAATAGTGGTGGGGGAAGGGCATAGAATATGAATGGAGGGGAAAAACTGTAGTTTTAAAAAAATACACTAGATGGACTTTACAACCATAAATGGTAAAACTAACCCTGTTCCACTGCCAACTAGCAGAACAGCAAAGTAAGGTTTTGATTTACAGGAACAGCTCAGCAAGGGCCTTGTAGAGAGTTTCATGCCTGCTATAAAAATGTGATTAGCTATAAAACAGGGAGATTTAACAAGAGAATTTAAGAATAGGCAACAGCCCTGGTTCAAAAAGGGGGGAAAAAAGTTGCTGCCTGCTTTTCTAATTCTGGGAATGCAGTTTTGTGAAGATCAGAGTTAGGAGAATTCATTTTACATTTGTGGCATAATTAACAATCTTTTTGTTGTTTTTGTTGTTTTACAGAGGAAAAAAGAAGGGGAAACTAGCCTTGAACTTGATTGATTTTACGTTGCTTTTTTATCTACTTAAGTTTAACTTCAGGCTTCCAGAGCCCCACAGAATTGCTTCAGTCAAACCATGTAGCTAATGACTTCCCATTCTAGATTCTCCATATATATAATCTGGCCAGTAATACAAATATAAGAAGAGAGAAAGCCAAAGTAAAAGAGGGAATTTTGTGTTTAAAGTCTTGTGTCCCCTCAATCTGTGATTATCAATTCCCGGGGCCATTCTTTTATATTTATTGTGACAGTTCTCGTTTTATGTTCCATGACATGTTTTCTGGCCATTGAAATTCATTTTAAGAATTAACACCCATACTAGAAAAACAAAATACTTTCCCATATTATTTTTCTTAATCCTCAGGGAGAACAAAATCTTGTGAAGAACAAAACCTCTTGACTTTCCCCTTTTGTTAATGGTACTATAATCTTAGCTGTCATTTAAGCCTGAAATGTAGGAAAGGAAGGGAACTTGATGTTAATGGTTCTTTGTAGATATCTAGATAACTTACTCAATGGGAAATGGCTGAATAAATTATGGTATGTGAATGTAATGAAATGTTATTGTTCTATAAGAATGATGAGTGGGCTGATTTCAGAAATGCTTGAGAATACTTACATGAACTGATTCTGAGTGAAGTCACCAGAACCAAGAGAACATTATACATAGTAACAACAAGATTATGTGATAATCAACTGTGATGGGACTTAGCTCTTCTTAGAGATGCAATGATGCAAAGCAATGCCAAAAGTCTTAGGATGGAAAATGCCATTGACATCAGGGAGAGAACTGTGGAGACTGAATAGATATTGAAGCAAGCTACTTTCACCTTTGTTGTTGTTGTTTTTTCTTTCTTGTGGCTTTTTCCCTTTTGGTCTGATTCTTTCTTTCATAACATGACTAATATGGAAATATGTTCCAAATGATTGTATATGTATAATCTGAATTAGATTGCTTACTATCATAAGGAGGGAAAGTAAGGGATAGATGAAGAAAAAATAAGATATGTACAGAATAAAATTAATATAATCTTAAAGGAAAGATACTTGTAATAAAGAGGTCGAAGAAAGGCTTCTTGCAGAAGGTGGAATTTTAGTAAGACTTGAAGAAAGCCAGGGAAGCCAGGAGATAGAAATGAGGGAAAGAATCTCTATAACAGGGAATAGCCAGTCAGAAGATTCAGTGTCAGCAAGAAGGTCAGAGTCATTGGATCACAGAGTGTGTGTAGAGGAATTAGATGAAAGAAGACTAGAAAAGTAAAAAGATAAAAACCAAACAGAAGATTTTATATTTGATCTTGGATGCTATAGGAAGCCACTGGAATTTATTGAACAGGAGAGTGACATAGTCAGACCTATCCTTTAGGAAAAGGAATTTGAAGGCTGAATTGAAATTGGGCTGGAATGTTAAAAAAATGGAAATCAATCAAAGGATTATTGCAATAGTTTAGGCATGAGGTGTTGAAGAATTGAACTAGAGTAGTAATCATATAGGGGGTAAGGGACATTTATGAGATATGCTATGAAGGCAGAAATGACAGAATTTGTCAACAAATTATATTGTCAATAAATATAGGGAGTGGGGAAGAAAAAGAGAGGAAATGACAGAGAGAAAAAGAGAGACTGGGGAGAAAGGGAAAGAGTTAGGAAACGAGGAACAGAGACAGAGACAGAGAGACAGAAAGAGAAGGAGACAAATGGACAGACAGAGACATAGAGTCAAATTTGGGGAGCTTGGGTGACTAGAGCAACCAAAGGATCGATATTTATAGAGCATTTTAAGATTAAATAAGCACTTTCTATATATTGCTGCCATTTCATATTGAGGTTATTGAGGCTTCAGAGCAAGAATAAAATTGTCCATGATCATATAGCTGGTAAGGGTAAAAGCTGGGATATGAATAAAAGTCTTCTGACTCTTAATTAAAATTTGCTTTTCATCATGCCACCTACCTCTTATTTTCCTACTGAGACTATAACCTGTTTGATAACAGAGCTATGCCAATCATTTTTGAACGCTATTTCCCCTTACTCTCTATGCCAACTTTTAGCACCATGCACCATACTATTCACATGGTAGAAATTTGATAAATGCTTGTTGAATGAATGGATGTGCTATACTGGCCAATTTTAAGAGAAATGTTCAAAGGAATTAGATCTTACTGCTTAGAGTAATTTTCAATTACTTTCAAGAAGTAAAAAATCTACCATATTAAAGTACAGAATTATCCATTTTAATTAAACACCTTTTTTGTTTCCACTTATTTTTATTATCAAAGAAGGAAATAATATGGCTATTTATCTCCATTTTAACTTATTTAAATATGATATAGACTCTTACTGAAGTGGGACATGAATTTAAACATAGGTTCAACAAAAGGCTCTAATGACTTCAAGAAATTGTGCTGCCCATTACATTTGATCAAAATGGCATGTTTCAAAATCCTCCTTTAAAGATAGTGATAAAAATATATGCCAAAGGAAGCAAAAGTACTGTTTGTTGCAGACTTACTCAATAATACATTCTTAATCCCTGGCCATTTCAAAGTAATTGTAGGCTTCTGCATGGAAGCAATTTTCTGATTTTGGAGACTAAGATAATTCAAATTGCATGTCCTTAAATACAATAATAAGTCTAAGTCCTCCTTTAATTTCTTTATTCAACTCTGTAATAAGGTTAGTATGAAGAATTTGGTCTTTATGGTCCCAGTGATCTGTATATTTTGCTGTTCTTTTCCCCAAGGACTTAAAAAGTGTCTATTGCATCATGACAAATTTCATAGACTCATAAATTTCTATGAAGATTGAAATTTATGATTTTATTATGTTGTTTGCCACTTCAGAGGAAAAGATGAAAAATTAATCTTTCTTGACATGAGAAAAATTTATGTTTCTTTTTTTTACATTTTGAAAATTAATTTTATAATTATAACTTTTTTGACAGTTCATATGCATGGGTAATTTTTTACAACATTATCTTTTGCACTCACATCTATTCTGATTTTTCCCTCCTTCTCTCCACCCCCTCCCCTAGATGGCAGGCAGGCCCATACATGTTAAGTGTGTTATAGTATATCCTAGATACAATATATGTGTGCAAAACCGAATTTCTTGTTGCACAGGAAGAATTGGATTCAGAAGGTAAAATAACCTGGGAAGAAAAACCAAAAAATGCAGTTTATATTCATTTCCCAGTGTTCCTTCTCTGGGTGTAGCTGATTCTGTCCATCAGTGATCAATTGGAACTGAATTAGATCTTCTCTTTGTTGAAGATATCCATTTCTATCAGAATACATCCTCATACATTATTGTTGTGGAAGTGCACAATGATCTCCTGGTTCTGCTCATTTCACTCAGCATAAGTTCATGTAAGTCTCTCCAAAACTCTCTGTATTCATCCTGCTGGTCATTTCTTACAGAACAACAATATTCCATAGCATTCATATACCATAATTTACCCAACCATTCTCCAATTAATGGGCATCCATCCATTTTCCAGTTTCTAGCCACTACAAAAAGGGCTGCAACAAATATTCTTGCACATACAGGTCCCTTTCCCTTCTTAAGTATTTCTTTGGGATATAAGCCCAGTAGTAGCACTGCTAGATCAAAAGGTATGCACAGTTTGAGAACTTTTTGGGCATAATTCCAAATTGCTCTCCAGAATGGTTGGATTCTTTCAGAACTCCACCAACAATGTATCAGTGTTCCAGTTTTCCCACAGCCCCTCCAACATTTATCATTATTTTTTCCCATCATCTTAGCCAATCTGCCAGGTGTGTAGTGGTATCTCAGAGTTGTCTTAATTTGCATTTCTCTGAGCAATAGTGATTTGGAACACTCTTTCATATGAGTGGAAATCGTTTCAATTTCATCATCTGAAAATTGTCTGTTCATATCTTTTGACCATTTATCAATTGGAGAATGACTTGATTTCTTACAAATTAGAGGCAGTTCACTATATATTTTGGAAATGAGGCCTTTATCAGAACCTTTAACTGTAAAAATATTTTCTCAATTTGTTACTTCCCTTCTAATCTTGTTTGCATTAGTTTTGTTTGTAAAAAAAAGCTCTTTAATTTGATGTAATCAAAATTTTCTATTTTGTGATCAAGAATGATCTCTAGTTCTCCTTTGGTCACAAATTCTTTCCTCTTCCACAAGTCTGAGAGGTAAACTATCCTATGGTTCTCTAATTTATTTATGATCTCGTTCTTTATGGCTAAGTCATGGACTCATTTTGATCTTATCTTGGTATGTGTTGTTAAGTGTGCATCCATGCCTACTTTCTGCCATACTAATTTCCAGTTTTCCCAGCAGATTTTGTCAAAGAATGAATTCTTATCCCAAAAGTTGGGATCTTTGGGTTTGTCAAACACTAGATTGCTATAGTTGTTCATTCTTTTGTCCTGTGAACCTAACCTATTCCACTGATCAACTAGTCTATTTCTTAGCCAATACCAAATGGTTTTGGTAACTGCTGCTTTGTAATATAGTTTTAGATCAGATACAGCTAGGCCACCTTCATTTGATTTTTTTTTCATTAATTCCTTTGAAATTCTTGACCTTTTGTTCTTCCATATGAATTTTGTTGTTATTTTTTCTAGGTCATTAAAATAGTTTCTTGGGAGTCTGATTGGTATAGCACTAAATAAATACATTAGTTTAAGGAGTATTGTCATCTTTATTATATTTGCTTGGCCTATTCAAGAGCACTTAATGTCTTTCCAATTATTTAAATCTGACTTTATTTTTGTGGCAAGTGTTTTGTAATTTTGTTCTTTTAATTCCTGACTTTCCTTTTGTAGATGGATTCCCAAATATTTTATATTATCGACAGTTATTTTGAATGGAATTTCTTTTATCTCTTGCTGTTGGATTTTGTTGGTGATGCATAAAAATGCTGAGGATTTATGTGGATTTATTTTGTATCCTGCAACTTTGCTAAAGTTGTGGATTATTTCTAATAGCTTTTTAGCAGAGTCTTTGGGGTTCTCTAAGTATATCATTATATCATCTACAAAAAGTGATAGTTTGGTTTCCCCATTACCTACTCTAATTCCTTTAATCTCTTTCTCAACTCTTATTGCTGAGGCTAGCATTTCTAATACAATATTGAATAGTAATGGTGATAGTGGGCAACCTTATTTCACTCCTGATCTTACTGGAAAAGGTTCCAGTTTATCCCAGTTATGATACTGATGGTTTTAAATATATGCCCCTGACTATTTTAAGAAATAGTCCATTTATTCCTATACTCTCAAGTGTTTTTAGTAGGAATGGGTGTTGTATTTTATCAAATGCTTTTTCTGCATTTATTGAGATGATCATATAGTTCTTGTTAATTTGATTACTAATATGGTCAATTATACTAATAGTTTTCCTAATATTAAACCAGCCCTGCATTCCTGGTATAAATCCTATTTGATCATGGTGTATTATCCTGGGGATGATTTTCTGTAGTTTTTTTGCTAATAATTTATTTAAGATTTTAGCATCAATATTCGTAAGGAGATTGGTCCTATAGTTTTTCTTTCTCAGTTTTCAACCTACCTGGTTTAGGTATATCAGTACTATGTCTGTGTCATAAAAGGAATTTGGTAGGACTCCTTCATTCCCTATTTTTTTCAATAATGTATATAACATTGGGGCTAATTGTACCTTAAATGTTTGGTAGTGTAAAGTCCTGTTGCCTCCAGAGACTGCCGATCACTCTCTGGGAGGAGATCTGCTGTCTCAACTCAATCTCTTGGCCGCCAACTCTGACCTAAAGCAGAGACTTTTTTTTCCTCCAGAGAGCTGCCCTCTTTTATCCTCCCAGAGAATGGGCATGGAATAACTCAGAGGCTTCTGGGAAAAAATACTTCAACCAATGAACTTGCCCCTCTTAAACATTAAGCTCCTCCCCCGAAGTTCAAAGGGGTAAAACTCTCTTTAAAGGCTGGAACTAGAGAATTGTTAAGTACTCTCTTAGCACTTAGTAAGAACCTAATATCTCATTATCTCATTAGCACTTAGTAAGAACCTAACATCTCCCCCTTTCTTTTGATTTAGAACATAGGGTGGTCATGACCTTGAAACATAAATGCATCAATATGGGAGTCATTACACATAATTACATAAACACATAGTAACATAGTAACATAGTACATGCTAGAAGTATGTAACAAATAACATGATCAAATAATCATAAATTGAGAATTTATACATGTCCATAAGTCCATTGTCCATTAGTCTCATCTTGTGTTAGGAAATCCAATGATTCCTGCTGGTATTAAAGTTCTTTAACAGTCTTCATTAGCCATGCTATTTCAGTGTCAGATGTTTCTTAGATTTTCTCCTTTGTTTTGAGGTCTTTCTCTTTTTCTGTCTCTCTCTGATGGACAAGGCGAATATAACTCGTTGGCACCCATCTGATTCCTTCTCCATCTGAAGAAATACAAGCAAACCCTCTCCCCCAGGCAGTTAACCTATCTGGTCCCTTCCATTCACCACTTTATGGGTCTCTCCACATGACCTGGTGATTATCTAAGGACAGTGGAGCTGCTTGCACTGGACACTGCCCTTCTGGTGGGTTGTAAAAACCTGTCTGCCGGAGCCAGTGCATCTTTGTGAAAAATTAGAAAATTAATGGTATAGAGAACTAAATTTAGAAGTTCTCTAGGGCTACCTGTGGCTCCCCCTTTCTTTTGTTTTTGGAGGAGAGTCTTAATGTCCCTATTTCTTCTCTCTACTATTGCCTGATCTTGCGGATTAAAAGGTATTCCAGTGGTGTGTAAAATCTTATACTGTGCACAAAAGTGTGTGAAATGTTTAGAACTATATGCAGGTCCATTATCTGTTTTTATTTCTTGTGGCTACTTCAACCTATGAACTTGCTCCTCCTAAGCATACAAGCTCCTCCCCAGAAGTTCAAAAGGGTAAAACTCCCTTCAAAGGCCGGAACTAGAGAATTGTTAAGTACAGACTTAACACTTAGTAAGAACCTATTCAAATTCTACCAAATTTGAAAAATTTATATTTCAACCATGATTTGTTTAGGAATTTTTTAAAGTTCTATTCAGATTCTATTAGCAATTTGTCTCTTTTCTTTTTAACTTTTATATTTTGCATTCAATTGAAAAAATTCTCTCATATTTAATTTATCTTTACTAATCACATAAGCTATAACCTCATACATACGTACAGAACTATGAAAGTTATCCAGATTATTTAAGTAGATAAAATATTTTGCTTGAATAATTTAAAAATCTCAGGTAAGGATTATCTAAACAATTATATCAATTCTCCACTTTCATTTTTGTATATGAAGCAAAGCATGAGTGAACTACAATTAAAAGGAATAGTTCCCAAAATTTTTTCAGTTCTTGACAAATGTGGATTTTCCTGGGGAATGAGAAGAAAGAGAAAGCAGGAAACTAGTTTCCTTTCCAAATGTGATTTTAAGTCATTTGCTGGCCAACTTAAAATTCTAACAACTGTCAATCTAATTCTTTCAGAATCCATACTTATTGTATGCTCCCTCCTCCAACAATCAAGATGTTTACCACTTTCATAATAATTATCAAACTATTCTCAAAATCGTAGGAAACCCAGAATGTCATAACATAACAGATTTCTTCATGATTCAACAGTAACACCTGACTTCCTTGTAAGGAAATAATTATTTAATGTTACAGATGGTTATTGAAACAGGTTTAGGAAACTAAAATTCAATTTAGAAAAATCATTTGCAAACAAAAAACAAAACCTTGTGGCTAGAAAAAAATTATTGGCAAGATCTAAACCATCGCATACTGAAAATGAGAAACTGAGGCATAGGTGCTGTGATATCATCAAAGCAATACAGCTAATTGGGTAAATTGGAAAGAGACAAAGACAAAAACAAAGACTGTGGTGTGTGTGTGTGTGTGTGTGTGTGTGTGTGTGTGTGTGAGAGAGAGAGAGAGAGAGAGAGAGAGAGAGAGAGGTGCAGATAGAGAGACAGAAAGAGAGATAGAGACAGAGAGATGTAGACAGAGACAGACAGACAGACAGACAATCAGACAAGAGAGAATAAAATTCTTTACAAAACTTAGGTGCTTTGCAAATACTAGTTATTAGCATTTACTATGTGCCAATCACTGAAATAAGTGTTAGGGATACAAATGCAAACAACAATAGTCTTTACTCTCAAGGAGCTTATTTTCTACTGGGGAAAAACAACATATAAACGGAATCTTGATAAGGGAAGGATAAAGTAAGGGGGTGGCACCCCAAATGAGGCTAAGGCAGTTTATAGGTAGAAACAGGAAGCTGAAAAAAATTGCAGCCAAGTTTCGCTTGTATTATTTTTCAAATATATAGAGAAGTGAGTCAAATTCATAAAAATAGGAGCCATTCCCCAATTGATAAATGATCAAAGGATATGAATAGAGAGTATAAATATTCTTGCTCCTCTGTCATTCCTTTAAAAGAAATGTGTATCTTATCCTTCTGTTTTTCTTGATGGAAAGAAGCTAAAATGAAAATGTGAAAATAAAGAAGACTATATGCGGAAAAGAGGACAAAATAGAAGGAGCAGGACAAAGAGGAGAAAAAGAATAATGGTGATTCAACAAAGTCAAGTCAATGTTTTTATTGGTTGCCTACTGTGTTACAACTGAGTCACTAATTAGAATAAAGAAAGAAATGAGGTGGTCTTCTTTGGTAAATAGTTTACAACACATTAAAAGGGCTATTATAAACATTTAAATAACTAAAATAAAAAATGACTAGTAATAAAGGGGGGGTTATAAGGCTTAGTGAAAATTAAATACCATTTTTTTAGAGAGGAGCAAAAATCACAAAAGTCTTCATAAATGGCATTTCTGGCTAGGAAAAAAAAAACCTTAAACAAAAGCAAGGAAACCAGAATACATGAAGATGTTCAGGTAAAGTGTATAGTGATATGTTTCTCTCCCCCTCCTCCCAAAATAGAGGATGTAGATAGAAATAGGGATGAGACTCTAAATGGTCCCCAGTTTGTAGTCTAAGCATGAAAAAAGAACTTTGAATTTGGTAGTCTAAGTAATTTGGATTTAATTTAGTGAGCAATGAAGAATCACTGAATATCTTTGGGTAGGCAAGTGTCATTATCAGAACTGTGATTTAGAAAGAATAATCTGTTAGCATTGGGAGACTTGAGAGACTATAGCAGACAGAAAACAATCATAATTATGCAGGAGATATTTTGAGGGCCTGAATAAAAACAATGACAGCCAGAACAGAATTAAGGGATAGATACTAGAGAGATTATGAAAGAAACTGTAATTTTATTGCTATCTGGAACTCTTGGCTAACCTTCTACCAATGCAGATTAGCAACTCTTCTTCAAATCAATCCTAAAGAATCAGTTGCCTAAAACTTTGAGAGATTACATGACTTGACCCACCCCCCAATATGGTAAGACTTAAACACAGATCTATTTCCTCTAAAGTTTAACTCTGTTCTTACCACATTGCCTATCCCAAGATATAAAGAAAATAGGGAGATTACATATCAATATGTAGATCTTAATGCTCTTGTGCCCCTCTTCCTAAAGAGTAATTATAGAAATCATAGCATCATCTAATCTAAAAAAAAAAAAAAAAAAGATGAGGAAACTAAGTCCTAGGAGGTTATCATAGTTGAATCTCTCATAGTTGAATATCAGAATCAGGATTCTTATCCAGAAAATCTTACTCTAAATTCTATCTTCTATATACACCATACAACCTAGTGAAAGAGCTTGGAACTTGCCATTCATGTATCCATGAAATAAAGGATATGACTGAATTTTCTCATCACAGTTACCTTCAATAGATATCCCTGCCCAAGGGATCACTAGACTAAGAAGCTGTTGCCAATTTGTTGTCAAAACACACTCATTTACAAAGAAATCCTTTGTATCCATTAGGATTAAAGAAATTATCATTAAAATGATTGGAAATATAATACCCTTTAAGTCTCCTCCAATTCACCTTGCTTCCCCTCTCCATCTTTTTCTCAGTCCACTTTTACTCCATACACTGCACTTACTTTGTTTTTTTTTTTTTTGTTTTTTTTTTTTGTTTTTTTTTTTTTTTTTAACACTTCACATGACAAATCTTTCTCTACATACTCAGGTCTAGGTAGTGCAACTGTTTTGTTTAGGGATTTAGGATTTTAGGGGGGTTGGTTTTATTTTGTTTGTTTTCTTTTTCCTTTGGGATCGGGGGAGGATTGTTCTTCTAGCTAAATGTAAGCACTAATACTTGCGACATAGGGAGCAGAGTGTAAATGGTGGCAGCAAGCAATTTTGCATTCTTCTGACTTCATGCACACAACTGTCCTACTTTTACCAATATTCTCATAGCACAACATCCAGAGAATGATGGTATCATTAACAGAAGTAGGAGGAAGATGTGGCTTTGTGCAACAAGATGATGTATTCAGTATAAAATGAGAGTACTATCTTATTGAAACCATTTACCCAAGCACAGGCTTGTCAAGTTCAAACCCTCAGAATAAGTAGTAAATTAGCTCTTCCCCCAACCCTTATTTTGTGACTATTCTTCACAGAAATTTAATACACTTAATTACATAACAATTCAAAAAAGTTAATTTAATCAAAATTAAATTTAAAATAAAATTTTGTACCATTTTTCACCACTTAAGGCAAGTACCAAATCAAATCCTTAGCATTAATTTTGTCAGCATTGCCTTTTCAATGGAGTTAAATCACACAGCTTGAAGAAAGATTTTTTTCTGTTTAATATCCAGAATGCTGCTTGTCCTTTGACAATGTAACATATTAAACTACTTAAAATATTTCTCAAGTGATATCACATGTCTGAAATATGGTCTAAGTTACTACAGCATTTAAAGGGCAAGACTACTTCTAAATTGTCCTTTTTTGTCTCACCTAGTAGTTTCTTACCCACAGCCACTCATTTTTCTCAGAAAACTCAGTAATCATCATATCCAACAAAGTTATATATATATATCTATATGCTGCCATTGGGGTTTGTTGATTTTGTTGAGATGGATTAGGCAGGAAAATATTTTAGTTATTTTAAGTCACTAAATGTGTCTTGACAATTAATATATCAGGACTGATCTATTATTTTGCACTATCTGGTTCACTGATTCAATAATCATTTCCTAGAAACTGATGAGAATAGAAAATTAATTAAAAACAGGGTCTCTATTTATATGAACTGATGCCAAGTGAAGTGAGTAGAGGCAAAAGAACATTATACACATCAACAAGATTATGTGATGCTCAACTGTGATGGACTTGGCTCTTTTCAACAATGAGGTGATTCAGGCCAATTGCAATAGACTTGTGATGGAGAGAGACATCTGTATCCAGAGAGAGGACTATGGGGACTGAATATGAACCACAAAAGAATATTTTCACCTTTTGTTGTTGTTTGCTTGCTTGTTTTTTCTCTCACTTTTTCCCTTTTTGATCTAATTTTTCTTGTGCAACATGATAAATGTGAAAATATGTTTAGAAGAATTGCACATGTTTTTTAATCTGTATTGCAATACTTGCTGTCTAGGGGAGAGGGAGGAGGAGAGAGAACAAAAAAATTTGGAACACAAGGTTTTTCAAGGGTGAGTGTTGAAAACTATCTTTGCATGTATTTTAAAAAATAAAAAGCTATTAAAAACAACAACAGGTGCAGTGAATAGAGCACCAGCCCTGAAGTCATGAGGACTTGAATTCAAATCTGGCCTCAGACATTTAACATTTTCTAACTCTGTGATCCTTCACCCCAATTCCTTCAGCAAACAAACAAAAAAAATCAACAACAACAAAAACAAAAACAACAATAACAGGATCTTTGCCCTTGCAGCAATCATAATATAACATGGAAAATACAATACGCTCACCAATATTTGGTGTATAATCTTATCATAATTACCAATATAGAAATTTTTACTGTTGCTGTTGTTGAATCATTTTCAATTATGTCTGACTTTTTGTGACCTCATTTGGGGTTTTCTTGGCAAAGATATTGGAGTGATTTTACATTTTACATATGAGGAGGCAAACACAGTTTCTTGACTTGTCCAGGATCACAACTCTGAGGATAGATTTGAATGTAGTTCTTCCACACTTTGTAGGCCAGCAATTCATCTGTAACTACTCACTCTCTTGGAGGACTGCCTGGGGACTAAGAATGAAACCAGGGCCACACACAGTTAATTTTGTACCATAAGTAAAATGAGTATTCCTTAGCTTTGGTCAGTTCTGTACCTACAATGCTGAGGTAACTCCCACTTTCAAAAATAGGCAATGCAGTAAGTATACAATGATTATTATGCATAATGAAATGAAATTAGGGCATCAGAGAGGCACAAGTGTTGAGGTTGAAAGAAAAAAAAATGGTCACAGATGGATGTAGTCAATTTTCATTTTAGCTATGAAGGAAAGGGAAGATTTCAATAGACAAAAATAGCAATTAGAGGAAATTCTGGTCAGAGGAATAAATATACAAGGGAATGAATGGTCCAGTTTGGTTATAGTGTGGTATGTTAGAGGAGTAACATGAGATAAAGATTGTCGGTCACTTGTTTGAGTTGTGACCAACTCTTTGTAACTCCATTTTGGGGTTTTCTTGGCAGATATTAGAGTAATTTGGCATTTCCTTTTTACAGCTCATTTTACAAGATGAGGAAACTGAGGTAAACAGAGTTAAGCAATTTGCCCAAGTTTGACACAGTTAATGTCTGAGGTCAGATTTGAAATCAGGAAAATGAATTTTTCTCATTCCCAGCCCAATGCTGGGAAATCAAATCCACTGTTTTCATCTATCAGCCAATATTTATTAAATGTCAACTGTATGCCATGCATTGTGCTAGCTGCTGGAAATGCAAAGGCAAAAATGAAACAACCAAGGAGTGTATATATTCTTTTGGAGGCTTTATTAATGGGGTTGGGAGTAAGATGAGTTTTAGTACCAGTTCAGTAATTTACTATGATATGTTGAGTAAATTATTTAACTCATTGATTTCTTTTGCTTTTGCTTGCTTTGGTCACTGAAGGCGAGACCTACTCTCTAAATCCCCATTACATATTTTCTTTCTTTGTATTTCCCCTTCAGATTGACTAAGATGACAGGAAAAGATAATGATAAATGTTGGAAGGAATGTGGGAAACCTGGGACACTGTGGTTGGAATTGTGAAATAATCCAACCCTTCTAGAGAGCAATTTGGAACTATGGCTAAAGGGCTATCAAATTGTGCATACTTTTTCACCCAGTAGTGCCATTAATTACTGGGTCTGTATCCCAAGGAAATCGTAAAGGAGGATAAAGGACCTACATATGCAAACTGTTTGTAGCAGTTCTTTTTGTGGTAGCAAAGAACTGGAAAAATGAGTAGATGCCCAATCAGTTGGGGAATGGCTGAACAAGTTGTGCTATATGAAAATCATGGAATATTATTATTCTATAAAAATGATAGACAAGTTGATTTTAGAAAAGTCTGGAAAGTTTTACATGAACTGATGCTGAGCAAAACAAGTAGAACAGGAATACAATACATACAATAATAGCAAGAATGTGTGATGATCAACTATGAAAGACATGGTTCTTCTCATTAGTTCAGTGATCCAAAGCAATCTCAATAGACTTTGTATAGAAAATACCATCTGCATTCAGAAAAGGAAGTGAGGAAATTGAATGTAAATCAGCACATGCTATGTTCACTTGTTTTGTTTTGTTTTTTAATCTCTCCAATGGTTTTTCCCTTTTGCTCTGATTTTTCTCTCCCTGCATGTTTCATAAAACAATGTGTATTAAAAATAAATAAATTTACTGGGAAAACAGGAATACAGCATTATAATGTCATGATCCCAATCCTCAAGAATCGTACAGTCTTGAAGAAGAGTAAAGACAGGTCCATATGCACATATATACATATGAAGACCTTCACATATGTATGCATTGTGTGTGTTTTCACATTGATAACAATTTCCCTTAGATTATATTTATTTGTAAATGTTTTACCTCTACTAGATTTGTATGTGAATTATATAAAATCAACTTTGAACACCCTAACTTAAATCTAGTTAAAATTTACTGCTCATAGAATGAAAAAAAAATTAAAATATTTCAATAAAAGTTCAAGACAGCAAAAGAAAAGCTGATATCATAGAACTGTTCACTCACAGGACATGGATTTGAATTTTGATTCTATTCTTTTCCTCTTAAATGACTTTGAGGAACCATTTCATCTCTCTCTGATTCAATTTTATCATATGAAAAATGAGAGATTAGTCAAGATGATCTCTTACAGTGTAAAATATTAGGTTACTAGTTGTCATAAGGCAAAGCATGATTAATTATCCAATGTACTATTTGTATAATAATCACCACTCTATTTCAGATGATGGAGAAACCACTTTTTTAAAAATGATGAGTTATTTTTTTTTGTTTTTTTGTTGTTGTTTTTTTTTTTTTTTTTTACCAAGAACATATCCTAAAAGATAAGCTGTTAGATCAACCAACTAGCACTTAGCAAGAGAAATTAATAGTGAAGCTTTTCTGTTTCAAAAAGGAATGGTTAGAAAAACAGAAAAACCTTTTTGTTCCTCCATTTATTTCACATCATTAAAATGACCATAGTTTTCCATTTTAAATCTGATTTCACCCTTTCTTCTCTTTCCCACGTCATATTTGTTCTTTCCTACCTGCCCTAGCTAATTCTCTCCAATCCATTCCAGACCTGGAATCCTCAATGTCTTTTCTTTTAACATCTCCTTACCATCTGATCAAGCTTTGCAAATGATTTATTTAATTAGTATCTCCTTACTTCTCCTAGATTGTGACTGATGAAAAGAAAGGTTGAAGACTTCTTTTTAAAAATTCCTTTTATTATTCTCTAACATAATGTTCTATAAACCATAGAGAGTTATTTCATAAAAGCATTCCTTCCTATTGATTTATTAAAACCTGCAATATCAGTTTACCCAGTCTTTCAGATCTTTATTAGTTATACTTCTCTTACATTCCTTATTCTCTAAAACAGCCCTCATTGCTAATGTTTGACCACATCAAGGAAGTATGTTTTCTAATGATTCCTCTGTCTTTGATTTGCAAACCAATCCATTTTTCTGTGCATTTACTCAAATTGTGCCTCATTCCTAGAATCATCTACTGCCTTCTCTATCTCTTGATAGCCTTCCCTTATTTCATGGTTCAGCTCCATGGTACTTTCTCCTTAATTCTTTCATAATCCTCTGAATTTAAAAATCTGTCCTTTATGAAATTCTTAGAGCATTTTGGCTGTCCCTTCCCTTTGTTTTGGCTCCACTTTCTGTTATGCCATATTTTTCTGTCTGTCCTCCCCTAGTAACCCATAAGCTTCTTGATGACTACCACAGAGCCATATTTCATCTTTATGTCAAACAACATATAGTTCATTACTTTACACCTTAATATGTCTTGTGAAGTTGAACATATAAAGTTAGTCTTTTGTTATATTTAGTACTTATTCAATCAATATATGTTTATTAAGCTTCTATTATATGTCATGTGCTGTGCTAAGTACTAGGGGTAAAAAGAAAGGCAAAAGATAGTCCCTGTTCTCAAGAAGTTTTTATTCTAATGGGAAAGACAATATGCAAATAGCAATTTTTAAAAGCTATATAAAGAATAAATAGGAAATAATTCAGGAATAAAATTAAGAAAGATAAGGAAAGGCATAATGGAATTTTAGCTGGGACTTGAAGGAAGCCAGAGAAAAAGTTGGAAAATAGAATATCTTAGAGGAAGAAGGAATTACAGCATCACTGGAACAAATTGTATTTGCTGGACATTATAAGATGCAAGAAGACTGAAAAGGTAAAGTAGGAAGATTATGAAAATTTTGAATGCCAAGCAGGATTTTATATTTTATTTTTATACATATTTATGTTCTGGTTATAGCATTTCATGGATTTTTTGAGTTAGGGGGTTGACATGTTCTAGACTGTACTTAAAGAAGATTACTCTGATGTTCAGTAGAGAATGGACTATAATAGGGAAAGACTTAGAGTAGACAGATGAGTCAATAGGCTGTTACGGTAGTTAAGGTATATACTTCTTTTTTCAGAGAAAAAAATAGTTCCAGTTGAAAAGATGTTAACAAGTAAACATTTTAATAATTGCAAATAATTCAGCAAAACTCAGTCACTGTTATATTATTATATTCATTATTATTTAATAATAGTTTAATTTTTTAGTCTCGTGGCCTTAGTGTGTATGTCTATGTAGAAGAGATGTTCTCAAAAAGTTTTATTAAGACTGGGGTTACTCCTGACCCTGAAACACAAGTTCATCAAAGACCCTTTTCTCTAGCAGTGTGATATGCACTAAATATTAAGATACCTTTATAAAAAGATTGATTCTTAGCACAAGAAACTTTTGTTAAGACACATACAATACTACTTATTAGTAGTCTTGGAATAAGATATGAACTTCTGGATATACTGATTTATACTGAAAGATAAATTTCTAGTGAGCCTAAAACATTGTAGCCATGTTATCTGAATACAATAAAACCCCTCAATGTGCTTGGACTATGTTTTATCAATGAAGGTCCAGTCAAAGTGTATCTGCAATGATCATACATTCCTTTTGCTGCTAGAAAAATATGATGTGAGTTGAAATGCTAATGACTTAAAGTCACTGAAGTCTTCTATTTCTTTAGTTTTATTCTGTTGTTTTTCTCCTTCTGTGAGCAACCAGAATAATAATATCCATCATAGGATATTACTTACCTAAACACCTCAATGTATATAAACAAATAACAAAGAAGTATTCCTGACTTTCTTGTCAACTTAATATGTAGATCTAACAACTTCTAACCTACAAGGGCTACAGGATATACAGCAAAGTCTGCTAGACATGAATTCCAGTCCACCATGTAACATCATTTCTACCAAATAAATCTTCGACTTTACCATGTTATTTAATCTCTTTAGGTCTGTTATTCCATCTGTAAAGTAAATGGGCTTGACTGAATAAACTCTAAAATCTGTTTCATGTATAAGGTCCCATAATTCTATAGAACAAATGAAGGAAACCATTCATTTACTGAACCCAAAGCTCCAAAAGGAAGGGATTTTTAGAATGGCATATATTATATATCAGATGTTGACACTTAAGAATGAAGTATATTGCAGTTTAACATTTTAGTATAATCACTAGGTGGTACTATGGGGGTATAGAAGTTAACAGTCTGGTCCTCTGAAACTCTCATTTAGAATCAATAGTTATGCTGGCTGTCAGTCAGGTCCACCAGGTCTATCCCTATATTATTTTTCACAGGATCTGAAATCATCTGGATTTGTGAGTATGGATATGTGCACACACATTGGACTGTGGCCTTTCACTTTCACAACTAACATCAATTTTAAAAATCTGCTTAAAGGTCATATCTTAGTAAGCAATTTATGTGAATTAGATAAACACATAGTAAAACTGGAAGCAACAATTAAATATAACAAAGTTTATACATTAAATTGAATCCAGGGTCTAATCCGACCTCCAGCTCCTTGAAACTCCTTGTTTCCTTGAACATTTAAGCTCAAGTGTAACTTTCTTTTGGGGGAAGTACGTGCGTGTATGTTTCTAGGTTTTGGTTTGTTTTTTTCTTTTGTTGTTTTGTTTTGTTTTTGAGGCAATCACAGTTGAGAGGCTTGCCCAAGATCACACAGCTAGTCAAATATCTGAGGCCAGATTTATACCTGACTCCATGACAGATGCTCTATCCACTGCTGTCCCCTTATGTACCACTTTTTAAACAAACTTTACCTGAACCTTTTCTCTCCAAAATACTGTGTATTATTTTATTTATATTATTTTCATGATTATTTATATAAATGTTGCCTCCCTCAATACAATGTTAGTCTTGAGTTCAAAGACTGTTGATTTTTTTGCTTTTAATACTCTAATGTCTAGCATCATATGCACTTAATAAAGGCTTGTTAATTACTTGATTAATTGGCAAGAGAAAATGTCATTTCAGTTGATATCTAATTTCCTCAATTGATGTTTCTGTTATGGGACCAATAGGAATCTGCATTTGTTTATAAATAGACTGCTATCAAGCTGGGGCACAAAAACTGACTTCTTCCGGGGTCTACCATCTGTTTCCTTCTCTGTCATCAATCTAAAGTCTCTTTTTAGGGGCTATTTTCTTTGGAGCTTAAATACTTATCTGTACCTAAAAGCCCTTCATAAAGAGGTATCCATGCTAAATAAAAAAATAAATAAAAAAGTAATTAATAATAGTCAGATTCATTTTGTTTTTACTATAACTTATTGTTTTACTCCAAATTTTAAAGGGTTTCCCTCTAATTCCAATTTATGATGAAAATCTAAATAAATGATTACAGTTACTAAATGTAATTCCTTGTTTCCATATCATTTCCCATACTGGAAGTATTCAGTGATAATATGTCAGTTATCAAACATTAATTCGTTGAAAATGTGTTTTTGGTCGATTACAACAATTCCAATTACTTCTGGCTAATGAGTAAATTCAAGAAGGGTCAGGCACAAGTTCTTAGGAAGATTTTTTTGTGTGTCTTTTTCTTCTTTTGTCACCAAAAAGGAAAGTCCCTCTCCATTTCTTTGTTCCCTTCCATATTTTCTCTCTTTAGGGTATATCTCCAAAGTGATTGTGTAGTTTTAAGCTTTAATATCTTAATGCCACACTTAGGTGTGGAGATATCCTTTATTTCCTTTAATTTCTCAAATTATCTTCTATTTTTTTTCTGTCCCACATCTTTCTCTTCCTTTTTTTTTTTTTTGGTTTATCTTCTGTCTTGTTTTTTATCCTTGTCTTCTCCTCCCTTGTGCATGGTTTGAAGTCTGAAACTAGTCATCTCTTCTTTCTCAGATATAGAGTATCTCAGTGGCTATTGTTTGAGATTTTCTCTTTAATTCAGCATTATTCTGGTTTGTCCTGTCAGTCAGAGGAGCTACCCATCCCATTCTTTTATCTCCTCCTCACTGATGCAGCTGTTCTAGTATTATCCTTTATACAGACTGGGTATAGTCTGGTTTATCACCTGGTTTCCATTTTCCAGATAATGAGGCAGAGGCACAAGCCTATAAAACAAGACAAGTTGCATTCAAAATAAAAACCAGATGTTATAAGTCCAAAGTTTCACAGTTCACTTTATCTCCCAATATCTCAGCAGGTGTGAATGGTTATATTTAATTTAACTGAGCATTTCTCTACCAGAAAAAAATGCATGCTTTCCCCAGAATTTGTCACCATATTGCTGGCATTTAAATAAGGCCAGTGTTATACAAGTTGCCCAGACCTCAGATATTGAACTCTTGGTTTCTAATATCAAAGTCCACATTGAATATTTCTCAGGCAATGGTGTTCTCTTCACTTATTAATTTTAGCCTCCAGCAAAAGGCAATCACAAAAGATATCAGACAATTGTCTCAACAAGATAGGATCTTTTTTTTTCCTTTCTTGACCAAAACAAATCTAAAATGTATGTAGACTTTTCTCACTCATTTTATTTGCATGGTTTGTATTGTTGTTTTTTTTAAGTTACATTATTTCTCAAACTAGGACAGCACTTTAAAATAAAGTCTTGAGAAGTGGGAAAGTGCCCAATATTTAATAACATATTAGCAAAATCCTCAAATAAAGTTAAATGATTTCTATTACAATTATATTCTGCAGGACTGTTGGCAAGGGATGAACACTGGAAGTTGTCCAGTAGAAGAAATATTTTGTTGCTTATAGTGTACTTATAGTGTGCTTTTAATTACATTACTAAAGAACTAGTTTCTGCAAGATAACCATCCTTATGCCATTCTTGGACTAATTTCAGCCAAGCAGTTGTTCAAAACCTAGTTACTGAACAATCACAATTTGAAAGGTACTATCCTAGGTGCTGAGGGAATGTGAAGATATAGAATATATATGTGTGAAGTATCAAAAACATATTAATGACATAAAGTAATTAACAGTTCATTACAGATCTTCATCTATTAGCTATTCTAACCTTTTCTTCACTCTTCTTAGCCATTTGAGACATAGTTTTCATTGCGTCATAACCCACCCTACTCCAAGAACATCACTACAACTACCCTTTCTTGAACTTTTGTTCTCGAAAGTCATCAGTTTGGCAACAGCCTTTGACTTTAGTGGCCATCTCCTCCACTGATTTTCAAAACATTGCTTCCTTTAGGTACTCCTTTTAACACTCAACAAGAATGTTCTCTGTCTCTTTCTGATTTCCTTTTTTTCTTACCCTCAATGTAAATATTTCTTAAAATTCTGCCCACAATACTTTTCTGTTCTTTCAATGCCTTTTCTCTCACAACTTCAAAAATATTGCTATGACACTATGTAGATAAATAACAAATTTATATCTTTAGTCCAACTGCCATCAAATTGGTTTAGGCTATCAAGAACTCGACTCTTTAATTTTATTTCCCCTTCCTTCAGTTACTCTTACCTCCAGTCAGTAGCATGCACTGCTATGAGATAAATTTTCTTGAAGAACAATTTTAGTCATACCACTCTCCTGCTTAAAAAACATTAGTGCCTTTCCATTTCCTACCAACATAATAGGCATCTCCTTGGTATTTAAGACTCTCAACAATATAGTCCTAAACTTGCGGACTTTGAGAACTTGAGACCTTGATGGTCTCCTCCTACAATAGACTCACTTTTGAAGTGGCAACAGGAATAAGAATGAGAGACATTCAGAAAGAAAAATAGATAGGTCTTGATGATGGGATAGGAAGGAATCAAAGATGAGGAAAAGGGAAATAGGTTATTGTGGATTGAATACTAACTCAACAATTAAAAAGACCTAGGTACTAATTCTAGTTTTTCTACTCTGAATCAATCATCCCATATTTATTCAGCAAAAGGCAATCCATGCCTTCAAGGAGCTTACAGTCTAAAGTGGGACCATGAACAATACACTTGATCTCTCTGAATTTCAATTTTTTCATCTACAAAAGAAAAAAAAAAATGACTGGCCAGATGGTTATCAGGATCATACTATCAGATACATTGATAAATAGTAGAAGGATGACTATCAGTCTTTTTTTTATTTTTTTCAACAAAAGAGTTTTCAAATTGTAAGCAAGAAAGTGTGATTGTATTGTTATTAATTATGCCAAAATAACAAACTAGTTACACTCTTTGGATTTCCATCCTTTCCTCACATCACTGTCTGAAATGCTCTCTGGAAATGCTCTTGCCCAAGGTGAGTTCTAAGGAAACTGAATTGTGGATTATGCTTCATAAATTGCATTGAAACTCTTTAAACACTCACCATTTTTTCTTTCTCTTCTTAAACTTTGAATTACCTAGTGCATTGATTCCTTGCCCATCCCCAAAACTAGTCCCTCCTTGTTCATTTAGTGATTCTGCACGTTGTCTTATACACATAGCAAATTATTTAATTTTCTGCTCATATTTAAAATATACTCTTCTACCTGTCACTTGTTCTGCTTTTTATTATTCTTTGCCCTCTTTCAGGTTTGCAAAATCCTTTAAGATCAAAAAAAAAGATTAATTTAAGTGCCATTGGAGCAGTTGACAAAGTGCAACCAAATAGTTCTCTTGCTCATGAACTTTAGCATCATTGCAGAGGTTGAAAATATCAGATGCCAACATCAAAAACACATTGGTAGAATGCAGTAAATTCCCATGATGATTAGAATTCAATGCTATATCTAGAATAAAGAATAAAGAATCTGGCTTCTGTACTTAATTTGTTTTAGATAAACTGATGAAGATGTATTGCTTCTTAAATTATATAATCACATTAAGAGGGAAATTCTTTTACCTATTCACTCCGAATAAGTTACACGCATTTTCATAATAAGTAATGCTTTTAAAGCAGCATTGGAAAGGCAACTATTGTTGTTTCCATTTTATAGATGGGTAAACTTAGGCCAAGAACTGAGTAAATTCCTTAAGCTTACATAAAAATTAGAGTAGAGTCAGAATTTACACAGTATCTTCAGGAGAACTTAACATATTCTCAAAGCCTTTGACTGGTCATTGTCCACCGATTTATAAATATTCTTCCTAACTGAACACAGAATTCCAGATGCATTCTGGGAAGGAAAAAATACACTGGGACTATCACTTCCCTACTCCCTGATGCTCTGCCTCATTTAGTGCAACCTAATGTTATATCAATTTTTGGCACCTTTTTCTCACTGTTGGCTCATATTATCTTTATAATCTCTTTCAGATGAAATGTTATTCTGGATTCTTTAAATCCAGTTATTAGATCTTATCATATATATATATATATATATATATATATATATATATCCCAAATGCTGATTGAAGTTTACTAAGATGCCTTCTAACAGAGAAATTCTTACAATATATGGTTTTATTATATTTAATTCAGTAGAATTGAATTAATCTAAAATCTTATCAATTCAATTAAATATTTTCCTGAACTATTTATTCTAATTCAGTCTTCATTTTTCTAACAAACATCCATTACTTGCCTACTATTTATGTCAGTATAGTACAGTGATTTAGATCTGATCTTAGAGTCAGGAGACCTAGGTTTAACTCCTGACTTTAAAGTATACTGGTGTGTGACAGTGGGTACTTTTCTTAGTTTCATTGGCAATTTTTTTTAAACCATAGATTATAGATTAGTTATTGTTCTGTGTTATTGAAGGGAATTTCTATTGTGGGTGTTCCCTATAAGAATGAAATTAAGGGACTAGATCAAATTGACCGTTCTTTTAAAAAAAAATTAAGATACTGTCCTTGTTGATGGGAAAGAAACAAAGATAAATACAATAAAGATCCTTTTCACTAGGTTGTCTCCACCAATTTTGAATATTATCAGAATACTGCATGTATTGTGAGACTCCAATGTATTCACTAGTTGTTGTTTTTTTTCTGAGAAGCTTTTTGAGTCCGTCTGTGTGTGTGTGTGTGTGTGTGTGTGTGTGTTTTCATATTTATTCATTGTTGTAAGGTATAGCTCTCTTGGATAGGTAGGTATATTTGGAAATTGCTATGAGAAAAAAAACAAAAGTTGTCAAATCTAAATAACAAACTAATTATTGTATGCTTTGTCAAGACAATAAGAAATCATTGAAAACTTTTATATATCATAATAGTGTACTTTAGGAAGATGATTAAAGTCTAGAAGTAAATTGTTTAGGAGTCTATGAAAATAATTAATTTGAAAAATGTTTATAGTTTGAAATAAAATGGTTGCAATATAAATAAAAAGCAGAATAGATACAAGAAATGTTGGAAAAACAAAATGAACACAGGAAGCAAGAGAAGAAAAAAATCAAAGATGATTGCAAGATTTTGAACTATATTGATTTTTGGTACCAACAAAGGGACAGAGTTTGTAAGGCAGGTGAATTTGAGGTGATATACAGGAAAGGTGACTATTTTCAGTATACTGAGCTTGAGATAACAATAAGTCCCAACATCATTGACTGATATGGGACTCAAGGTCAAGAGAATTATTTTAGATGTATATATAGACTTAGAAGTCATTCAGATAGAAATGATAATTGGAACTTATTAGAATGGATAAAATCATACAACATGAGAATGTGGAGAGGGATGGCAAGAAAGTTTGGGATACTCATGTTAGCAATTGGATGATAGATTCTTGAAGGAAACAGGGAGGTAAACAGGAAAAAGCCATTTCATAGAAGTCAAAGTAAGAGAGAATATGGAAGTGACACTAGATTATCAGGAATATAGAAAGCTGAAGAGGTTAAAGCCAATGAGAAATTATAAAAAAAATTGAATTTGGTCATTAAGTGATCATTGAGAGAGAAGTTTCTTTAAAGGGATGAAATCAGAACTCCCATTAGAAGACTTTAAGAAAAGAATAATAGAATTATATTTAGAGCTACAAAAGAATTTGTAGGCTTTTTAGTCCTAACCTCCTTTCATTTAAAGATGAGGACCTGGCAGTCAAATGTGTTAATACTGACTGGCCAAGGTCACACAACTCTTAAATATCTAGATGGATTTGTAAAGGCTGAAACTCTGAGTGATGCACTGTTGGACAACCAAGCACTTAAGACTAATTACCGATTGGACAATACTTTATTAGCTTATGCTTGGAAAATGTGCTGGTTCAATCTTTTGTTGTATTACAGAGAATTGTGGGAGGAATTGGGTGGAGTAAGATAAGCCAGAGTCACTTTTGGCTGTAAAAGAGGAAAGGGAGGTCATGAGATCCTGTGTGCATCCATCACTTCTACCCCTAAAGACCAAGAGTAAAGACCAAGCTTGGACTTTTGCTTATCCTGACTCTGGCTGATTCTAAGATATCCAGGGTGCTAACTCGGTCTTCACAGTATTTGAACCTGGGTCTCCCTTAATTCAAGTCCAGCATTCATGACATGCTAAATCTTTCCAAAAAAAAGGTCATAAAAGATAGAACTGTGAAGTAGTAACTTTACAGATAGGACAGTTATGTTTTATTTTAGGAATTTGTTAAGTTTTTATTTTAGGAATTTTTATTTTTTTGTTAAGTATTTATTTTAGGGGGAAAATGTGCATATTTGGAAGTAAAGAGAATGAAGTTGATAGAGAGATATAGAAGAAGAGGCAGAATTTCCAAATATATTTGAAGGAATACTATCTAAGACACAAAAATAAGAGAATTTATTGGAAAGGGCAAGGAGGGTAAAGGAAAATCATCTCATCCTGAGAAATAGGATCAAGGAAGGAAAGGATAACCGAAAAATGTAAAAGACTTCCATTCTGTAGAATAAGGCAAATGAAGGAGAAATAAAAGCTGTCTTTGATTTTCTGTGTAAAGTAGGAAGTAATAATCTGTTAAGAGTAACAGTGGAGGAAATTATTGAAAGCATAAGAGAAAATTTGAGCCCTTCCCAGAAGGCCTTTGTTACCCACTGTAGCACTCATAATCTACAAGTGAATCTAAGACAGAGATACAAATAACTGTCATGAAAAGAATACAAAATTTTAGCAAGAAAAGTACAAAATTCAATAACTGTAGAGAAATGGCATTCCTGAGAAGAATTATCCCAAATTTACAGAAGAAGTGAAGATATTGAGAATTTCATAATTTAACTTATCCTAACATAATTATTTACTACCTGAATTAATCTGTGTTAACATATAAAGATTCAATTCCTATTTAACTGGATTCTTTGTGACATCATTTCACAACAGGATGAATGACAGGTATTGAGCAGCATAATCTAATCAGAGATATGCTGGAAAATGTTTAAGAATTGGCCTTCTGATAAAATTATGCATACACAAGACATTTTTTATTTAATCCACATTATTGATATTTTCTCTATCACTTTATTAAGTCTAGACAATCAACAAACCAATAATTCAAGTCCTAATTTGTAGCATTTGCCAATTTCCAAAGTATAAAGTTCATATTAGAGTTTTAAAATCCATTCTCCTGAACTGGTAAGAGGTGGTTCCAACATACCTCTGCTCTAACCATGAAAGATGGAATAAACAAAAGTGTTAGAATAAATGATGAAAGGCCCCTACACAGCTAACATTTTAGATGTCTATGTTTACCACCTCAGTATTTTTATATTTAGTAGGCAAGTCCGCATACTTTACTAAATTGTATCTCTTGGGGACATAAGGACTATTATGATCCTGAGTTTCTTCTGTATTTCCATAGAGTTAGCCAGAATTTTAGTTAAAGAATTTCTATTATTAAGATAGTCCAATGAGGATTTTAGGCTTCTAACATTAAAGCCATGTTTGTATACATCCCTAAGAAATGTCTAATGGTATTTCATTTCTAATTATTCCCTGTTTCATCTCCCTTGAGACAAATGTTCTCTTAGCAGAAGAGGTACTGAACAAACACAATGTTTTTTGCCAAAGAAATTGTTGCATACAAAGATTTGATTAGCTACACTATTCTTAACTCAGTTTTCTTCATGAATCTGACCCCAAACATCTGTATAAATGAGACAAATTAAAGCGCACATTTTATACCCGATTTGCCAAACCTAATTTAGTTTCTGAATTACTTGACTTCAGGATGATGATATATAATTTCCCCTAAAATTCTGCCTTCCTGGAATTGTCTTTCCATTCTTATTTCTCCTAATCCTCTTGATCCTTATAAGTTTAGTTTAAATTCCACCTTCTTCAAGTATCCTTCCATGACCATTACAACCTAATGCAATGCTCCGGGCTATTATTTTTTTTTTAAGATTATTTAATAGCCTTTGCACCCTTTGTCAAGAGAACAGAATAGATGGTAATCAATAATAACCTTGACAAGAAGGGTATTTTTCAGGTGGCCATGAAAATTAGGAAACAAAAGTACCTCGTATGTTGCTTCTTCATGTGATCTGAACGGAAAGATGGATGGAATGAGTATATGTGGACTCAAAGTTGATTGATGTCATAGGACTGATTTGTCATTTCAGAGATTGGGATTGGAAACATAGCCTTTGATACCATCTTCAACAAGTTCATCTCTAATTGTGTCATCACCAAGCAATGCTGTCATATTTTACAGGGTGTTCCTAGTAGATCTGACCTCTCACCATTAGTGAAGCCATGATTTTGCTCCTTTTTAAAAATGGGATTTTTATTGTTTAAGCAGTATATTTCGAATATTTATCAGTGTCTTGCACATGGTACAAACTTAATAAAGCTTTGATGAATTGAATAATACAATAACATTATCTTTCCATGTATCTTCCTAAGCTATCTTTGTTATTGAATTTTGGAAAGAAAATTATTTAAGGGGTCTTCTATCCTATTCCTTTGTCTTTTTGTCCATACTTAATATAACATGTAAAGTAGCCCCAGCAGATATGGGAATAAAAAATTTTCTATTTTTCAAAGATGTCCATGTTCCATAGAATCTCTGGTAACCCATCTTTCACAATCATTTAGTTCCTCCTGGAATTTTATATTTTTATGCGTGTGTATAATTTTTTGTCCCTTCTCAATAGAGATATGTAGTCAATTTCAGGTGTGTGGAAACATGATAAGCTGTGTAACTGTGGACAAGAAAATTAAATTTTCTCAAGCAGTTTCCTTATCTATAAAGTGAGAATAATTATTCTCTATACAATATCTGTACTTATAGTATGCCTTTTATATCTGCTTCATAGGATTGTAATATCTTGTAAGGCACTATGTAGGATATTATACTATTTAAATATTAAAGTATTATAAATATATAATTTATAATTCAGCCAAATATTGATTACTTCTTTAAGATCATACATCATTATGTTATAAGGCAAAAGAGGGCAGATACTATGGGACAAATTACTCATTGCCAAAGCCTAGAAATGATAATAAAATATCAATAAAAATAATAGTTGTAATGATAAAACTAACAATAATAGCCAAATAGCACTTTACATTTTACAAAGCATTTTATAAATCTCAGGTGCTCATTAACGACTTATACATGCAAAAATTCATGATATCACAGAGAGTACATAATCTTCCCCCTCTCTTTTTTATTCAATTGGTCTCCCTTTCTCATTTCTCTATGTTCTAGGCCATACTCTATTCAGTTGTCAAAATAATATTTCTAAAATTCAAATTAGATGATTTCCACCATCTAATCTGCTGCCCCTTAAATTCTAGTTGCTTGCTTTTACCTGCAGAACAAAATAAGAAATCTTTGCTTTGTTTTTAAGTCCTTCATAGGTGTGTCCTTCTTACCTTTCTAATTAGAAAGGTACATCATACTCTTCTCTTCAATTACTCTACAGTCCGACTTCCCGGTCATTCCTCCCATAAGAGATGCTATTTCCTGACTGACTTCTAGCATTTTAACTGGTTTTTCCCATGCATGGAATGTTCTAGCTTCTTCCTCCTGGTCTCCCTGTCTTTCTTCAGGTAGCAACTATAATCATACCTTCTATAAGAAATCTTTCAAATCTCTATTAATGTCTTCCCTCAAAAATTAATTCCAAATTGTCTAATCAACACCTTATTTGTATATAGTTCCCTTCTTTCATTAGACTATGAGATTATTTGAGATCAGAGATAATTTTTGGAGGTAGAAGTCCATTATTTGTATTTCCTTATTTCATGAAATGCTACCTAGTAGATACTTAATAAATACTTGTTGATGAACTAAGTGGTTCTTAGAAATATAAAAATTTAGCCCTAATTTGGGTTTCTGACTTCTATTCTTAGATTTTTATATAAATCTAAAGTGCAATAATGATTTTTTAAATAAGATCAATAATATATCAAAATTCATCTTCTTTGGATTACTACAAAAAGTTCTATTTATTCAAGACTTGTTAGGATACTTTCTATATTACTGTTGGATGCTCTGCATTAGAAGTCATCTGATTTATTCATTATTTATATCTGAACACTTCTTGGAGATTAGAGTAGGAATTATAATTGTTTATTTCAGAAAAAAATGAAAAGAGGTTAATGTCTCATGTAGTTAAAATATTATTTATTTCAAAAATCTTGCATCTATTTCCTACTTCTTTTAATCCTCTCCCAAGCTTCCCTCCATCCCCATATATTCAATCAATCACCAAACATTCATTAAGTGTTTACTATGAAGTAGGCATTGTAATAAGCACTGTGGTTACAAAAAGAGTCAAAAAAACTGCCCCTAAGTAACAATCTAGATTGTACATTGTTGTGATTTTAGGAACAAGTAAGACAGCTAAATGCATTATGAATGGAGTCTAGAAATAATAATAAATGATCAGATGACCTTTTTCAAACTACTAGTAAAATAAGGAGATGAACAATTGACATCAACATCCACAGATTAAATCTCTCCCAGGAACCTTACTCTAACTATTTCTGCCTTTATTCATCTCCCTCTTCTGAGTTCCAATAATAACATCACATTATTTTTATAGCTAAATTTTAAAAGATAATTTGGAAATCAATCATTTAATCCAACATCAGAGAAGTCCTATGGAATGCTTATTTGCAAAGAACATATAGTTAGTGACATGGATGAAACTAGAATCTATATCTGACTGATAGTCATGTCCTATCATGATGTCATCATGGTCTGCTTTTACTCATATTTACTTTGTACTGTGTATACTTGTTCCAAAGTAACCTCTGAATATAGATTATAAAGTTCTCAAAAACAAGGATTACTTTATTTTTGTTTTTTATTCAAGGGCCAGGTCCATGATAGTTAATTCAGAATCTATAAAAGCTGAAGCTAAATTTACCTCTGAAATAAGTTGTGGAGTGGAGCAGAGTGGGAGGCAATGATCTAGGTGAAATATTTCATGTAGGAAATAACTGATAAAGAAATTACATTCAGGCAATAACTATGAACCTGAAATAATAGCTGTAGAATCATGTGGAGATTTTTTTTAAGCTTTTTAAAGGCAGAAACAGGACAATAGAAAAGTACTGAGCCTCAACTTGTACGCCAATCTTTTACTAAAGTAACCACTGGAGTGCATGCTTAATTCTCAGCTGAGTATGTGTCCATTTGTCACAGATCCAGAAACAGCTGTAGAGATGATATAAGGTCAGCAAGTAAATAGTGGTTGTGGTTATGTCTTAGAAAGTCATTTTCATAATAAGAAAAGCATATGCACAGAAATTAGGAATTGTAGATTTGGAGTTGGAAGAGACTTTAGATGTTGGCCCATTCACCCAACTGGTGAGTCCCTAACCTAGAGCAACCACTTCATAAAGAGTGTAGATAATGCTCATATCATGGCTGGTTCCTCTCAGTGCAGAAATCTCTAATTTCCTCAGCAAATGTCTTTGATGGATCCTCCTGTTTGGTGAGTCACTAGCCTGAATCAACATTTCAGAATGGATTCATGCTCTGATCCTGTTACTCCAGGCTCTATTAATTTTCCTGATTTTTCTATGTCTTTGCTAACAGCTTCAAACATGTATACTTCTACGTCTTACTTTCCATTTTCCTTCTGGATATAAGTACCTTGTGGGTAGAGATTGTCTTATTTGCCTCTATATCTATCCCCTTTACTTCATAGTGTCTGGTGTATTGAATAATTTTCTGTGTCTGTATCTATTTATCTGTCATGTTTTCTGGATGTATCCAATTCTTTGTGAATACATTTGGCGTTTTCTTAGCAAAATATTGAAGTGATTTGCCATTTCCTTCTCAAGCTCATTTTGCAGAGGAAGAAACAGAGACAGAGTTAAATGACTTTCTCAAGATCACAGAGCACAGCTTTGAACTCAGAAAGATGAGTATTCTTCATTCCAGGCCCACTGCCCTATCCACTGTTTTACCTCACTATGAACATCTATCTCATAGACCAACCTTTTCTTTCTACAAATGAGAAAGCTGGAACTCAGAGAGGTTAAGCAGTTGGCAGTATTGGGATCAGCTCAAATAATAACTGATAGAGTTGAGATTTGAATGCCTCATCCTGTAAATCCACCACTTGCCCTAGAACTCCATGTCTGCTTGTTTCAGTTGACATTTTGCTATATGTATCTATTAAAGAAATGAGGCTGGAAGTAGAGAGATGGGATTGGGGTGGAATTTCAGTACAATGGAACATCTTTCTTCACAGAAACACAGATAACAAATTTTTTTCAGAGGTTTCCCAGAATATTAGTGTTGCTCCTACATGCTGCTATTGTCAATGGGCCAGTGTAACAAGTTTGAAAATCCTCCACCATCAGTTTGGCTGCCAGAGTAATTAATTTTTCTGCCTCAGAAAGGCAGTCTGTTGCATTCTAGAGGAACCACAGTCTTCACAGGCAGAGAGGATATCCACATTGAAGAAATCATTTATTCAAGTAGTAATCAGAACTCAGGCCAAGGGTCTGAGTAGTTCCCAATTATGGATATTGTTGTTATTGTTGTTGTTGTTGTTGTTATTCATCTGCTTTTATGTTTATAATTTTCACAGTCCCAGAGGCAAGAGCACAGGGTAAATTTTAAGCCATGCACATGTTTGACCCTTTAACACGCCGCCTGTGCCTATTATCCAAACAAACAAGAAAACAAGTCAGCCGGGCACAGTGATAACCACAAGGTTTCAGCTTAGAAATGTTTCCCAGTTTGGGAGTTACTGCTTTCAGCTGTGATAATAATGGGCTTTTCCTTAGAGGAAAAATATGTAGTGTTTAAAACAAATATCAGCAGCTCCATTTTTGCAACACTGAGAAAACATGAATGACCTTTTTTGTTGTTGTTTTAAGATCACCCAGAGGTTTCATAAATGTTGTTTACTTGTGCTAGGGGATAGAAGATTTCACTAAACTATGGTTGAGGTGAAAAAGCAAGACAAAATGGACTTCATGGGCATGTTAGATCATCACCCAAGTCTTTTAAAGGTCGTCTTCACTCAGGGAATTAAAGCATACTTGTAATGAAGCATCTAAGTTCCCCCTTCCCATTCAAGATCCAGGTTTTTTATCTAAAACTCAATTCAAAATGTAATTCTTTTTAATTTTTTTCTTACCATAGAGTTGACTCAGACCAGTGTTTTCATACCAAAGAAAGCAATTCAGTCACTGTTGATTCAGACCTTAAGAGATTGTTCTTCAGGAAAAGCACACATTGATCTGGTGAATGACAATTGATTTAAAAGCAAAACTAAAGTAGTTTTTGATGAGATATTATACTAGCATCCTTTACTTACTAAAAAAAATAAAATAAAATAAAATAAAAAGGTCACAGCATTAGGCTTTGTTTCCTGGGACTATCCTCTGTCTTCCTTCTTCATCTTCCCATTTATAAAAACCACTCTGCTATTATTCTACACCTCTGCTTCCTCCAATATCCCATTTCTACTTCTCAAAGAAACAAATAGCATAAATAAAACAACTGTTATTTTATTTAATGTTCATTTTTCTTTTAAAAAAGGGGAATGGGAAGCCTTCCTGCCTTCCCTTCCTTTAAATTTTAGCTAAAACCCATCATCTACAAAAGTTTTTTTTTTCAGTCCTTGTTAATTTTAGTGCTTTCACTCTAAGATTATACCTCCAGTTTTCCCTGTAAATATCTTATTTGTACCGTATCTGTTTAGATGTCTCCCCATTAGATTGTGAGCTTCTTGAGAGGAAGGACTAGTTAGGGGTTTTTGTTTGTTTGTTTGTTTGTTTTTTTCATTTTTGTTTGTTTATTTTTAATTGGGGGGGGAGGGTATTTTGGTATTCCAGTTTAGCACATTGCCTGGAATACAATAGGCACTAAATTAAACACATAGTTAATCACTGCCTGACTAAAAATTACAACAGGAAACAGAGACTAAATCAAGAAGTTCATTTTCTCAGCCAGCTAGATGATAAATTTTTGAGTTGATGTGTTTATTTCCCCAAATACCTCAAAATGTATTATGGTTGGTTATTTAAAATGAAAGTCAGATTTTGTCAAATGACAAAATAAGCAGACATTCTGCAAGATGAGTACTATTCAAAGTGATCTAATTTATTTAAGCCAGAGGTCATAAAAAAATTCACCAGCTTACATTTGCCACTCATTATAAAGGTGGTGAAAAGGGCAATAGTCTCTGATGAAGATTAGAGCTATATGTCATGTCAATTAAAATTCATTGAAAAAAAATTAGAAATGCAAATATTTGGGGAGTATATCAACTGAAAATATTCTGGACGCATCTTGTAACTAGGATTGGCTCAAATTTTACATGTCTCTTAATTCCATGAATCAAAGATATAATAGATCAAGCAAGATATAATCAATACAACAGTATCAAAGAATGAAAACTAGAAAAGACCTCAAAAACACCTTAATGTAACCTTCATTTTACAAATCATGAAAATGAAACCTGGATAAATTGTGATTTGGCATAGACAATAAGCTTCAGAGGTGAGATTTGAACTGGGATCCTGTGACTCTTTCTACAATATGTCTCCATTAAATACACACTAAATATTTGTATCAAGCCCAGGGATATAGAAGTGAATAATCAAAACACTTTATGCATCTGTTAGGGAATGTATAACACAAATACTTATTATTAAAATTCAAATAGGCAAAGTGCTGTACCATGTTTTGAGTAGGGAAAGCGTGTTCAGCAGGGAAGGATAAGCCTTTATTATTGAGGACCACAAAATATCAGAGGTCAAAATTATTTCAGAAGATATCTAGTCCATCAGTCTCTAAAGAAAATATAACTTTGGCCTGTGGTTCCTAATTTTGCCTCATGAGTCCAAGCAGGACAAACCTGTGACCTCTTCCATGTGATTATTGGAAGATCATATACTCAGATTGGAAAAAAACCTCAATGACCATTGATCCTGGCGCCCCCATTACACACACAACCTCCCCAGGTTACAGATGAGAAAGCTTAATTCCATGGAATTATGTTGTTGTTCTTTGTCCTTCTCAAAGAACACCATGATATCAGGAATGGGGTGCTATGACATGCAAGTAAATTGGATTTAAGTGAGGGAGGACTATGTGAGGTCTGAGATCCAAAGCATTTTTTTCTTCTTTTGCAACCTCCCAAGATATCTTGGGATTTGCTACCTAGATTTTTTTTTTTTATTAAGGACCAGGCCTTAAACCAAAACCAAGATTTTGTCATTGGCCACAAATTAGCCCCAGACCAAGATTTATTGCTTGATTTCTGATTGACTCAGATTAAATATAAATATCTGTCATTTTTGCAGTGACCAGAAATCCTGAGGGTCTTCCCTTCACAGATTTATTTATTTAGAAAAAAAAAAAAATTGACTAGTTGACTAGGTGCTTCAGTTGCTACCTAGCTTTAATACTGAATGGTTGAAGCCTCAGTCAAAATGAGTCCTGTTGAAGACCTTGGTTTAAAGGCCAAAGGCTTCCATTGCACCCAGGCTATCTCCAGTCATCGTGATCTATACTTGACCACTGGACTCAGATGACTCTTGAGGAGAAGATGAAGCAGTGACCTTGCACAGACCTCCCTCACTTAAATCCTGATCACTTGTATGCCATGGCATCGCCTCTCTGATGTCATGGTTCTCTCCAAGAACAAAGGACAAACAACAACCTCTATGAACAGAGTTGCCCCATATCCATCCTCCCTCTCTTTCTCTCCTCTTTTCCTTCCTTCCCTTCCTTCTTTTACTTCCTTTCTTCCTTCCTTCTTTCCTCCTTCCTTGGTTCCAGGGAATTTATACTGTTGTTCTTTGTCCTTCTCAAAGAATACCATGACATCAGGAATGTGATGCTATGACATAAAAGTGAATTGGATTTAAATGAGGGAGAACTGTGCAAGGTCTGAGATCCAGAGCATTTTTTTTTTCCTTTTTTGCAACCTCCCAAGATATCTTGAGATTTACTGCCTAGATTTCTTTCTGAGTTCAAATCTTGGCCTGAGGCATTTATTATCTATATGAGCCTGAGCAAGTCATTTAATCCCATTATCCTCATTTTAAAATGAGATGGAGAAGGAAATGGCAAATTCCCAAGAATCTGCCAAGAAAATCCTAAATGGGGTTTTCCTCTCACAAAAAAAGTCAGTCACGACTAAAAAAAAAAAAAAAAAAAAAAAAAAAAAAAAATTTGGAGATAGTCTCAGAGGGAAGTCACTAAGCTTAAAGAGGCCTTAGAAGACTCACTGTAGAAGATGAGACTGTCCTGAGAAATTTGAGAAAACCTTGGAAGCTAGGAGGAGAAAATGAGAAGGAGAAAATGCCAGGTATGGGCGAAAACATTGAAAATGTCTGGAGTCAAGATGTAGTGTCTCCTTCAAAGAATAGCAAGGAGATTCATGTCACGAATTGTGACTAAATAGAAGAAGCAGGTGAGGGGAAGTTATTAACAAGACTGGAAATGTAGAAAGGAAACAGGTTATGAAGAATTTAAAAAAAACAAACAAAGGATTTTTATTTGAATCTGGAGGTAATATGAAGCCTTGGAAGTTTATTGGATGAAGTTGGAGAATGATGTGTTCAGATCCACACTTTAGGAAAATAAATTTGACAGTTAACGTGGAGAAAAAGATTGGCATGGGGAGAGTCTCCAGGCAGGAAGACCATCCAATGGGCTAGTACAATAGTCCAGGTGTGAAGCTTTGAAGGCTTGTACAAGACAGTTGCAGAGCCAGAGGAGAAAGGGGTAGGGGTTATAAAAAAGAGATTATATAGGTAGAAATCTTAGGATTAACACATATCTGTGTCTGGGGAAATAAAAGATGGTGATGACACTTAGGTCAGGAGCCTGGGTCACTGGGAGGTTGGTGGCAATCAGGAACAATAATAAAAAAAAGTTTTGAAGAAGAAAGGCTTTGGAGGGACAGTTAATAAGTTCTGTTTTGAACATGTTGAGTTTAAGATACCTATGAAATATCCAGTTTGTGATATCTAATAGGAAGTTAGAGATGTGAGACGAGAGGTTAAAAAAGAGGTTAGGGCTAGATAAGTAAATCTTAGAGGCAATTGCAAAGAAATATTAATTGAAACCATGGGAGCTGATGAGATCACCAAGTGACTAGAGAGGAAATAGAGAACGACAAAATCTTGAGAGACCCTGATGGTTAAAGGTTATATTATTAAAAAAAAAAAAAAAAAAAAAAAAAAAAAAAACAGAGATTTTTTATAATTCACCATCTGCTCACCAGTCAGATGTTATCTCTGTTTTTATTAAACTCCCATAGTTCTTTATTAAAACTCTATTGTGGTACTTAGCATATTCTGCTGTTATTTTATTTGTGCATATGTGTTGTAAACTTTTTGGAACTGTCTCTGATTCCTATTTGTATAAGCACAATATTATTTTCTTGGAGAAGGTTCTGGTAAATGTTGAACAACTAGTTTTCCAGAAAACAAAATGTGTGTGTGATGGACTTTTATTTTTATTCTGCATTATTCACATTTTCTCCATCACTTTCTTAAGTCTAGAAAATCTACAAAAGAATGAATTGAGCTTTGGTTTGAAGTGTTTTCTGGCATCCAAGGCACAAACGTTCACACTGAAAATTTAACAATCTGCTTCAGCACATCTCTGGGAAAGGGGATAAAATTTGACAACAGAAAGTTTAGGTTTTTTTTTTTTTTTTTTTTTTTTTTTTAATTTCTTAATAAATTATTTACATAGTATCCATGGGATTTGTAGGTAGCAATGTCCTCTACAGTAGAATAGACGTTCCATGAAGGTGAGAACAATGTGATTTTTACTTTCTCTCTCATGAATAAGTATCTCATTCATATCTGTCCATTGCCAGAATTAATGCATATTTGTTTGTCATGGTTGAATTTTATAATATGAATTTTGTATCATCTGTTACTTTATTTATATAATTTATTGGAAAATGACCAAATAGTTAGGACATTATTTTAAAAGTTAGTTACATTTTCAAAATAACAATAGAAAAGAATTATTTCTCAGTAAACCACACAGTATCATAGAATTTCTATCCTTGTGGTTTGCATTTATATCAGCAAATTGTATGCATTTTCTATTTCTCTCAAACTGCAAGTGGGGTTAACCCAATACATAGAGAACAGTTTCTTTTTTTTTTTTTCTGAAGTTTTTAGAAGCATAAAGTTATATGGAAATAAGGAACATGTTTCACCAGGTCTTTTCAATGCTCAAATATATTTTGTAACTCTATTGATTATGTGATATAACACAAACTTTTTGTCTTTTAATTTAGGACCCTCCAGCTTCCTTTCCAGTTTTTATTTCCCTTCTTTCTTACATGCTATTTTTCAGAAATTAGGACAGTGATCTAAGACTTCTTCTCTCTCTATCTCACATGCTCCTCATACTTGGAGTGTGTTTTTTCCCTTTTTTTCAGAATTCAATTAAAGTGGTGCCTCTTAAGTGAAGCATATTTTGGGTTGTGCTCCACTCTCACCACCACGTGACTTCTCTCACTTGTTACACTTTTTGAAATATTACTTTGAATATCTCCTTTGTCCTTATAATTTTGAATCTAGCATCTTAATTGTTTTCCTGCCTATTTTATCTCCTCCCAAATCAGATTGGATAGTAATCACCCTTGGGACAAAGAGATATCTCTTTGTCACCATCTAGCACAATCTATGTCTTGTATATGGAATTCATTTAACAAATGTTTGTCAGCTTGGATAATGGGTATTTTTCAGTAATTTAAAATAATAATAGTTTGTCTTTTTTAATATGTCCTCTGGACTATTTATTATCTCATTTTCCCATACAGTAAAATTATTCTTACATCTTTGCCTGGAAAATATTGATCCTAGATAGATTTAGAACTCTTGAGAACTTCAGAAGTCAGAGAATCAGAAGAGAAAAATGAAACTTTTGAGGTCAACCCTTTTCTATTATAAGACTAGGACACTGGCCCAGAGAAGTCATTTGATCATTGTCATGTAGTTAGTAAGTGTCATTGCCAAAATTTGAAATCTCGGCTTCCAATCCCAAGTTGAGTACTCTTCCCAACATTTCTACAGCAGTATGCATTATTTTGCAGAGTAAGTGATCACTTTCTTTGGCAGTAATAAGGCCACCAACTACCTGTTTTAAGCTGTTTCCTTTTCTGGAAATTTATTTTGGAAAGACAGTAAATGTTACAATAATTACACTATTACTATAATGAGCAAGTGTGAGCTTTTAACCAAAATTGAGAGTTACTCCACATCCTCGAGTGTAATGAATATAGGAAACAGCTTGACCAGAAAATGGGAAAGAAGTAATACCTAAGAATTCAGATGTTACATAGTAGACTTAAAGAACAAACTTCTGGAAATAGTTGGCTGTTATTCAGCCTCAAACTGTTTCCTAAATAAAGGCAAAAAAATGAGTCAAGTGAGAAATATGTTCGAAAGGGATTATTTTTATATTTAAATTTTATAGGTTTTTCCCCCCTTCCTTCTATTAAGTCATATTTATGGCAAGACATTTTTCCCCTGCAGAATGAGGATGTTTGCTTTTACTCCTAGTGTGCTTTGTTCTCTGAAGAGGTACAGGCTCAAATTTAAAATAAATGAGTTGACTTTGTAGCAGAGTATTTTTTTGTTTTGTTTTTACTACTTGAGAGATGTATGGTATTCATTAATGTATACATTGGTAACTTCAACATTTTTTTGCTATAGGCTAAGTAAAGGTACAAATTTCATCTGATACATACAAACAACTGAAGAGAAATAGACTGGTTTGCAGTTAGAAAATGGTTAAATATTTTCAATGATGTCAAGTTGCTCCTTGACCAAAAGTACCTATATTTTCACAAACCCATATTATCTTGGAGATATTACATGTTTGTAAATCATGGAGCATTGCAGTCTCAGAATAATCAAACGACTTTCAAAGGAACATAGACATATGAGATAACATATAAATGAAGAATTGATGGAAGTACCGTGAGGATATCTATGACTGGAAAATGTGTGCTGATCAAATTTTAAGAGTAGGGGATAACAGATAGGCTAAGAGCTCCTCTAGAAAAACAACAACAACAATAACACCAACAAACAAATAAGGAAGGAAAGCCTGGAACACATTTGAAGCTCTTCCATGGAAATGTATGAGGAAAAGTTGCTCATAAGAATAAGAAGACTTGGATTACCTTGCTATTTACACTCTTAGAGGGAGAACTCCATAGTGAGATCCTGATTTTGTAGAAAGATAGAAAGTTTCAGATATAGATACTGGAATTTTGAGTTTGCTTTTCCATTTAATCACTATAAATTTGCAACAAAAGGGTTAAGTACACACACATATATATATATATAAATTATGGATAAAGAATGCCTATTTGCCATATATATATATATATATGCATATATATATATATGTTATAAATGAATGAATGAATGAATGAATGAATGAATGAATGAATGAATGAGTGATTAAATATTTACAATGGGCCAAACATTGTATTAAACTCTGGGCTTTCAAATACAAAAGAAAAAGCAACATTTTCCTTCAAAGAGCTTACATATTAATGAAAGAGACAACACACATAGAGGAATGGTTGCCAGAGAGGGGCGCTTTAATCAAAAAAGTTAATGGTTTGTTGAAAGGGACTAGAGTGGAAGAGATTAAAATAGCTCCTTTCAGGAACAATGGCATAGTTTATTTGATTGTGATCATGGGTTCAAAACTGGGGAAACAGAGGTGGAACAATGAAGAAAGTATATAAATAACATCTAGGAGCTTGACCAGGGTATGAATCAGTCCATCTATAAAGATTTGTTAAGTACTTATCATATACCAGACACTAAAGAAAGTAGGCAGAGATAGGAAGAAAATTAAGTATGTCCAGGGTTCTCTCCATGACTAGAAGAGATCATTGTACCTCAGGGCAAAAGTTCCTCCAACTCATGGAGAGAGGTGATTTTCTATGGAGCTTCATTGCCATTGTTCAATTGTTTCAGTTATGACTGTCTGTGACCCCGTTCGGAGTTTTCTTGGCAAGGATACTGGAATGGTTTGTCATTTCTTTCTGTAGCAATTTTGAGAGATGAAAAGACAGAGGCAATAAGGCTTAAGTGACTTGCCTAAGGTCACATAGCTAGTAAGTATCTGATTCCAGACTTGAACTCAGTATCACTTAGCTATCTTTTCTGTAAGTACCTTTAGTAAATAGATTGTAAGACACAGATGTAATAAAATCTGAGATGAACCTCAAAATCAAAGACAGCTCAGAAATTACTTGAATTTTGGAATTGAAATTGACAAGAATCAACATTTAATGAATGGCACTCATTTTTAATACATTCTATATTATGATTTGAAAACAGAAGTATATAAATGTCATATATAAGATGAGATCAGCAAGTACATCCCATAAAGAATTAGAATGTAAAATAAGATGTAATGCTCGTCATTACAACCTGTCTTATAGAAGGTAAGAAAATGATAGAAGTCTCTTAATGTGAATTTAGGAATTTGTCAACAATAAACTTTTATTTAGCAAGTACTATTTCTAGGCACTGTACTAAGTGTTGGAAATATAAAGAAAGACAAAAGTCAATCCTTACCTAATAGAAACTTTCAATTTAATGGGGAAAGACAACACAAAAGAAAGCTAAAAAGCAGGCGGATGGAGGGCCAGTACCTAGCCAAAGCTCATGAGAAATTTATTGTTTAAAGCCTGAAACAATTTTGCAGAATCAAGAGTTTCTGGAGAAGTTCAGAGCAGCCCAGCTGAGAAGGAAATAAAGGTAAAGGAACAAGTAAATTTTAAACTTAGGGAAAAGCCATTGCAAAGATAAAACATCAAGTGTGTGGAATAGTGAATAGGCCAATTTGGCCCAAGTAAAAGAGAAATTCATCCAGTATCCTATAACATGAAAAAAAAAAATCTTTAGAAATTCTAAATCCTCAAGGCTACTTGTAGAGATATCAAAAAATACTTTACCCGTAGCTCTACTTTCTTATCCGTGCAAAATCTGAGAACAATTTAAACATATATCAGCAGCACCCTTGATGAAATTTTTAAGATGGGAGCAAACAGATTTTTGAAAAAAAATGAAACTCTACACCAGACTATCTTTACATAATTAAAAGAAAGGAGTAGAGAAGAAAATATTCCACCATGTTTATTTTTTACTGGAAAAAAAAAAAGTTTCTTTAGAACTAAATGAAGACTTAATGATTTTCTTTCAATAGTGCTAAGATTATTATAGTCAAATGAGACATAAACTAAGGAAATTTTTACCCACCAAAGGCAAGTGCCACCATCATGGAGGAATCTAATAGAGTATAAAAGGAAGACTGATTCTCTTATAGGTGATGAGGACCTAGTCAGACTACAACTTTCAGATTATATTGTACAATTCAGTTTAAGCCTGTGAATTTTTCAGTTTCACACACACACACACACACACACACACACACACACACACACACACACACACATATATATATATATAATGACTGAAAAGTTTTTCTTTTTCCCACTATGGAAAAAACAAAATCTATGGATAAAGAATGCCTATTGGCCAAATTGTGATATTCACTTAGTTGAATGAACAATTTATAATGGATCAGTACATATGTCTTTGACAGACTCAGTAAATGAACAGTGTATTTGGCACAGTATTGAATAAAAAAAAGATAGTGGGTTAGTTTGCATTTGGGAAATTATACAGTCCTTTTAATAACTCTAAGATTTGATTTTCCTTGAGAAAAAACATCTTTTTAACATTATTATTCTTCTGATGATGTTATGTGGCTATGAGTCATGAAATACCACAATCTCTAAGGGGTCAAAATTATGAGTCATTCAAAAAGCAATGAAAATAAACATAGTGAGTATAAATAGGCTATAGTATATTAGTAGCAGTGGATTGCACAAAGTGGCATAAAAGACACTAGGGAGATATATTCCTAGAAAATGAGGCAAAGTCATGGAGTGAGAGTGAGAGAGTAAGGGATAACAGATGTATAGCATTTTGCATTGGTACTTAAGTAATATGACGAGTATGATGAGAACTACAGGAAGCTGCTCACGAGCCTCCTGTGGACTACATAAAACATGAAGGAGTAGGTGAGTTTTAGTTTAAAAGATTCAAGTGAATAGTCTCATCATGAGATCACAAAAGCATCAAGGTGTTGAATATTGAAAGAAAAAACTTTTAGCATGATAGCAATGGCTGCCTCATGCCAATGAATACTTCTAGATTTCTAATCAGGAATATATGATACAGAATGTGTAAAATATTGTCATTATAGCTTAAGTAAGTTTCTTAAGAATGTAGGTAAACTATATCAATCTCTGTCTTTAAAAACAAACAAATCCAAAAAAAAAAAAACTTGAGGTTTTGTGATTGCGTAAGGACCAGATTATTTTTTACAATATGAAAGTTTTTCCCTAAGATAATGCTAAAAGAGTTAGCTGGATTTATTTAATATTGCCATATTGTAGTCAATGTACTACCGTCTCATCAAAGATAGAATGAATACTGTATATTCTGGTATTATGGGAAGTTGCAAGGCTCAATATATGTGAGAGAAATACTTGACTTAAATTTGTAAAAAAAATTTCTTGTAGATATTTTGTGTATTGGATTTTTTTTTTTAAGGACTTATACCAGATAAAGTTGCAGAATAAAATCCTTAAGTAGAACAAAAAAGGAAAAACATAAATTATATTATTGAATATTCATATCATCCAAACTGGCTGATAATTCACCAGCTATTAAAAAATCAACCTAAAAAAAGGTTTGATCAGGAAGTCATTCCTACTATTGCAGAACTTGTGTATATCTGATGACTTATATCCCCCCAAAATCATGTCAATCAAATTGATTTCCCAGACACAAATCATACAAATCATTTTCCCTTTTGATAATCAGACTTCAAAATAAAAGCATTTGGGTACCTCTTTTTTAATTTTGAACATCAGTTAATTAATCATTGACAAATAAATTTTTCATCTTGATCTGATTTTAAATCAATATAACTAAATATATTGTGCAATATGAACCAAAGGTCAATGTAGCCTTGGTACTCCCTCTCAGTAGAATCCCATAACTTAGCACTAAAATATATTAAATTAGAGAAGGCAAAAGGTAATGGAGGCAACAGTTTTGGAGGATGGCCATTAGACAACATATGACAAAAATTATTTTTTAAAAATACAAAAAAATGATTAAAAAATCAATCTATTTTGTCTCTTTGAGTAAGATTCAGTTCCTTAGTCAAAATTGATTACTGATGTTGGGAAGAAAAAGAAAATTAAGGGATCAAAAAAAAAAAACAAAACTATTTTTGAAGCAAGAAACAGGGAGGTTGATATTTTTACTTACTTGTAATTAAAAGGGATTAGCTTCTTTTTTATTAGTGTTATAGGTACTTGCAGAATACTTTCTTCTTGTTCTTGCTCCTGTTGTAGTTCATTTCCTTTTTCTTTTTTCCTTCCTCTTCCTTCTCTTTCTCATCCTCCTCCTTTTCCTTCTTCTCATATCAACTTTTACATAGATTGTTAAAATAACTGCTTGAATCAAGTACTTCACCATTTTAATCCATCCTTCACACATGGAATCAGTTGATTTTCTTTAAGCACATATCTGTCCATTTCATTCCCCTCCATATGTAATAAACCATAGTGGTTTCCTATTGCCTCAAAAGTAAAATCTAAGCCTTTCTTTTTTATTTTAAAGCTCTTTACAACTTGACCACAGAGCATCTTTCTAGTATCATTTGTTTGACACTTTCCCTGTCCCAAACCAGAGAGTCTTAAAAAAACTAATTTCTGTTTATTTTTCAAAATATTTTTTCACTTCTGAGTCTTTCCATTGGCTATACCCTTTGGTGGAATGTACTCTCTCAACACCTCATTCAACCTCAAGGAAACTCTCACTTCCTTCAAGCTAGCTCAAGAATCATCTTCAGCTTAAAGCTTTTTCTGATCCCATTGACTGCTGGAAATGGAACAAAATTTCATGTGATTTTAACAGGCCTCTAAATTCTGCTCCTCTTCTAAGACTTTTTTAATTAAAGCTTTTTTTTTTATTTTCAAAACATATGCATGGATAATTTTCAACATTCACCCTTGCAAAACCTTGAGTTCCAAATTTTTCCCTCTCTTTCCTCCACCCCTTCCCTAGACTTGCCTTTAACTTTAAAAAACATTTCTATAAGTAGTTTTCTTTTTACTAGGTTACATTTATGTTGAATTACTTCTGCTATACTTGATATGTATTCATACATATACATGTTGTGTCACTCAGAAGATTATGCTTCTTAAGAGAACAGATTGTTTCATTTCTTATATTTGTGTTATGGGGACTCACCCAGAAATATGCAAAAGAAAACTCTCAACTGTTTGGCTGATTTACTGATTAAAGGGAACTGAATGACATATGATATTTTATATCATATGCATGTGATATATATGCATATATGTTTATGATGTTATATATGTATAATCTATGTAAATCAATATCAATAAAATATATTCTTCTATTTTAGTGATATGCTGAGTAGAATATAGAAGAAAGAAATTTCCTTTACTTTTTGTCTTATTAATTCAATAAAGTAGCCAATTAAAACAATATATACAAATCGAATATTTGTGGTATGCTACTGATACAGGCACCAACAAAGAGTAGGCCTATGATTATAGAATTGAATTTTATTGAAAGTGGAAACAAAATATGTGACGTGTGTAAAACAGGCATGGGAAAACAAATACTAGGAGATGTGGATATTACTACAATTCAAGGTCCCTTTTTGATGTCAGCCATGAGAGGAGATAAATCTGATGCTTATGATTATTATCATCTTAGGAGGTATTAAATCTAACCATATTATCGTTTTTGGCCATATTGGAATGAAAATTTAGAAACTTCATAAGAAAAGTGAAATTATCAGGTCATGATTATCTTAATTACTATCAAGACTTTGTCAAAATAGCAAAAGTTTTATACATTCAAAGAAGGTGGGTCAGAGACAGTTTGGTTGAAGAAGATTATGGACTAGAAAGAACCTTAATGCACATAAAAGAGTCTAATCCACTTAATTTACAAATTAGGAACATTGGTTCCATATAGTTTGTGACTTGACTAGTGTCAAACTACTAATAAGTAAATGGAATAGAATCCTAACTCAGCTCTTCCTGACTCTCAGTAGAAAATTCTATATACTACACTACCACTTGAAAAAGAGATATTCAAAGGCATCTATCCATTGCAAAATCATAGTTTTGGATTTGACAGCCATCTAGAACCAGTGAACTTCACTCCTTCATTTTATGAGTTAGAAAACAGATACTGAGATTAAGGTACTTTCCCAAAGTTATAGAGGTAGAGAAATTCTGAAACAGGATTTGAACTTTCTTCCTGACTAGTCTAATATTCTTGACACAACACTGCTTAATAGTTAAGGTCAACAAAGACCTTGAATTTTCAATTAAGGTATGGCAGGAAGCCAGGGCTATGGAAGAAATCATTAGAGCATAGGTTCTGTACCAAAATTCAGTGCACATGGAACAGAAGAGAATAGGGGGGGGGAATCAAGTTTCAGCTTCAGCTCTCTGCCACTGCCTTTTTAACAGCTATGTGATACAAAGTATTTCAGAGAATGAATGAACTTGTTTTGTCATTTTGAGCATTATAGGGCTGGTAAATTGAAATGAAGACTCCTTGATATATTGAATCCCTGAGTATGTTGAGAGAAAAGCAGAGGGGGTCATGTTTCAGTTTTTTATTCTCTGGAAATGACTGGCAGAAGTCCTTTCTTGGCTCATTCTTTGTACTTTATGGTTCTCTGTACAGAGATGTTGGGTTCCAGAAATAACAATCATGTCAAATTCTACTTCATGGTTGAAAAAAGTTTTCTCTGTCCAGCACGATTCTATTCCTAATTAAAAAAAAAAAAAAAAAGTATGAACAGATGGATGAATTTACTTGTTTTAAGCCCTATTGGTGAATCTTATGAAATTTTTGAGATATGAATTCCACAGATATGTTTGTTTATTTGTGTCTAATATACCAATTCTTTACATTTCTGTTATATGTACACAGGTCATGTCAATAACTAGCTAATATTGTCTGGTTTGCAATTTTTTGATATATGATCAATTAAACAAACAGACAGACAATTTGTACATATCTAACAATTATTTCAAATAATGTCATAGATTCTTTCATATAATCTGTAATATTTCATAGTTTCAAATAAGGCATCTAATATTTGTTCCTGGCTATCTATATTTTAATTTGTGCTTTTTACTGAATATAATACATTTTTAGGGAAAAATAAATTGTTTTAGACAGAAGTAGAGATAAAAAGGCAGAAAATTCCACTTTTCACAAAATTTTTGTCTATTTCTAAAATACTTGTGAAATCAAAATAGAGAGAAATATAGGATTACCCTTTGCCTTTAATCTGCTGATAAGCAAAGAAATGGGAACTTTCTGGGCTTCACCTCTCCTGGTTTTAGAATACTTCTCTTTTAACTCTATATTTGTTTTACTTTTAGCTAAGATTATAGTTGTATGCATCATATCTTTTTTTAAATATAAAACAATATCATAAGGAAATGATAAGTAGTGATATCTTTCAGAATTGCTAATTAAGGATTACTGACCATTCTGTTTGTTCTCCCTTCCAATAATATATCAGCCAAACCACATCCATGTGTTTTTTATATTTCACTTTAAGAGAAAAAAGAATAGAATGCAAATTCTTTGACAACAGTAATTGATCTTTTTTTTCCCTTTGTATCCCCCATGTCTAGCATAGCACTCCATATGTAATGATGTTTCAATAAATCTAGGTAAGTAATTGGTTGATTCAGCACTCTACAGACAAGTAGCTAATTAGATAAATTAATTTTTTGCAAAGGGTTAAGTGACAGACAAGGGCTTAGTATGTTATCTAGATAGAAAATATTTACATGCAAATTAAATTAACCCTTTTAATGTAATATAGGAATAATGGAGAAGCTGTTTGAAAACTTTTTGTAATCTTCATATTCCTCATTTATTATAGCTACTGGCTTCTATTCATGAGCTTTATACTATAATGGATTTGGAATCGAGTAGAGGAAGTTGCAACATTTCTAGTTATAATCAATCAATATTACAAAACAAAAAGAAGGCATTTTCTTATCCTGTACAAATCTATGAACATTCAATCCTTAAACTGTCTACAATTCTCATTGTTGTAAATCAAGAAATAAATATGGAAGGCGGGGCAAGGTCCAGAACATAATTATAATAAGGAAGGAACATTGCTCTATATGGATATATTTTAAAATACTTTTCTATCTAAAAAATTAAATGTTGAGAAAAAAATTTATTTGAATCAATGAAACTGTGGAGCATTATGGTTAGGTTAAACACAAAATTGTTTATACATCTTAGCATATTATAGCTAATCAATTTCCCTTAAAGCTTAAAACAAATAAATTCAGAATAGATAAAAGATAGTGCAATAGTGAATAGGGTGCAGTTGTTAGTAAATGTATGGAACTCATAATAGAAAGTCATTAATAACTTTGTACCTTTATACAAATCACTCATTTCTTTGGATATGTTTCCTCCTTATAAAATAAGGGACTTGAATTTTTGATTGGTAGTCATTTCATGATTGAATAGGTTTAGAGCATTAAGTGTAATGGGATCTGGGTTCAAATTCCCATCTCTCATACTTACTGCCCATGTGATTTTGTGTAAAATCACTTAACTTTCCTGGACCTCGTTTTCCTTATTTGCACATTAAGGAGATTAGGTGACCTTTCTGTTCCTTTTCAGTTCCAGATATATGATCCTCTGTTAGGATGAATATCTGAAAGAATGGCTCTAGGAAGAGAAGCTAACCTGAAGAAAAAAAGAGACAAAACTTATTTGCTTAACAATTTTACTAAGCTGATTAAAAAAAAAAAAAAAAAAACAGCACTGTAAATATAAATGAAAGTTAAGTGACATATGTTCTTTGCACCAAATTATTATAATTCAAAAGGGAGAAATGGAAGAGAAAATATTTGATTTTTTTTTTCTGTATACTATTTCCTTTTGCTTCTCAGCAGGTAGAGAACTTTTCAAAGACTCAGTAGGACTGCTGAAGAGGTGTGTGAGTTGAAAGTAAAAAAGGAAATTTGTTTTAATACAGTTCATGCTTTAACCTACTTTTTAATCAACTCTTTAGCCAAATGCTTAAAGGGCCAACTAAGGGGCACATTTATGTTCCCAGAAACACATGCACATGTCTAATTTGGCAGTAAGAATATACTAGGAAAAAAGAGGGAGGTATTTTTCAAGTAAACATGACATGATCTCTTCTGCCAGAGTGCCCCTGGTCAGACAGCTGCTGTACTGCAACATTGGGCTGGTGAAGAAAGAAGACATAAAATGGGAGCTGAACCAGATTATCCCTAAGATTCCTCCTGAGAAACAGTCTATAATTATATGGCTCCACAATGTAGCCTTTGGATGTATCCACACTGAGACAAGTGCTATTATTTGCCACATCCTAATTTCTTTTGGCAAAACCATGCATCCAATATTTTTATTCTTATTCTTTTTATTTCAGGAAATCAACAAACCCCAAATACAAAATAATGTTATGTTCATGTCTGTGGATTTTGCCAGGAAAACTCACTTGTGATTTTGTATTGGGGTGCTAATGCAGGGCTGATGGCTGCCCGCAGCTATGGAAAAGTAACACTAGTAAGTCATTGAGGGTTAGCTAATAGATTGTAACTTTCAGGATATGGTTTAGTGGAAATGAATGCCATTTCCCTTTGAGAAGGACAGTCCCCATGCTAATGACATAGCTTAAAAAGCTATTTATTTTGTTTGCATTCGGGACTACATATTTGAGTAAATGGAAAACCATCTTAAAATGTTAAGCTTTAATCCCACCCCCCCTCTCCCAAAGCCCATGAACAGTGATTCCCAAGACTATTCTTTACAAGTGGTCAATTGATCATGTTCCCTTAATCCTCTACCTCTAAAATGAAAATTCATTTTAAACTTCACATAGTTAGTCCAGCAGATTTCTTGAGCATACTTATTCTGAGCTGCACTGAACTAAATTGGTCAGGGTGTCTACACCAAGTTCAGTATTACAACAGTGAGACCCAAGTAGTATAGCCTGCAGGCAAAAAAAACTGAGCAAGTCAAAGTTCAGTGATGGAATCAGGGGAGCTATCTCTGCACTGTAAGCACAGACTAGAAATGGATACACTGCCTTTCTATCCATGGACACATAGATTCATATATACACACATGTGTATATTCACATATATGTATATATTTTGTGTGGGCATATGTATATTCATTTACATGCACATATACATATGTAAATATTTTAATACAATGTATCTGTCATGGCTAAATGTCAAACATAATTTAATTCTTTATAGCAATCAAAAAGTTAATATATTCATGAATAATAAATATCATTTACGCCTTACTCAAAGGTAACATTTAACATGATCTCTGTTGTCCTTAATTATGGGTCTTAGTTACTATTAACAATGAAACCGTGCTTTCATTTTACAAATATGTTTCGATTTTATAAAATATTTTTTTCATCAGGGATATAAGTTACTAGATTTTTATTTTTTTAACCACTCTAACAAAGGCAAAAAAGTAACAAACATTTTTAAAAATACTTACTATATATCCCAGGTTCTGTATAGAGCAATGGGTATACAAATACAAAGAAAAAGAAATACTGTTATTTTCCCCCCCAAAAAAAATTTCAAATCTGAGAATAAAATTATAAATCATACATAAAACATCAATCAATCAAATTACCTTTTCTGGGTATTATGAAGTAGAACTGCTAGTAGTGGCTGATGAGGTTTAGGTTTTGATGTTCTCTTTTGTCAGGGAACCAAATGATAGGGTCTAGATTTAGAGAACCAAAATGATATTAGGGTTCCTGGTGGTCAGGGAGTTAAATAATAAAGTCTAGTGGCCGGTTTGGGTTCAGGGAACAAATGGAGAGGTTTGACTCCCCTGAATCTCCTTGGGATTTGGCGCAAAGGTAGGGAGTTTCTGAAAAGGCTAGACTGATAAAAGAGGTTTATTAAAGGAATTGGGAAGTAAAGTTTTCAGTAGAGAAATCCTGACAGAGAATTATAAAGTCCCATTAGGGAAATAGGTAAGGATAAAGAGAGGGTAGCACTGGAAGAGAATATTATTCCAGTGGGCAGAGGTTTGCTATGCCAGGAAGAGAGATTCCTTGGCATTTTAGGTCCTCTGCAAGGATTGAGCCCCACATTGGCTCTTTTTATAATAGAAGTCTTTAGTTACAAACCAAGCTGTTCCATGGGGGCTGGGCTAGTGGGTGGAGTTCCAAGTTGGCTCTTTTTATCCACAAGCTGTATTTCAGCTTGAGCTGGCTAGCCCCACCTGAATTGAATAGAAAATCTTCACTTGAATAGGATTGGAATTCTTTAGCTCAGGACTGAACCAAGCCCACCTAGATAACAGAATGGAGCTGCTTGTCCTCAGGCAGGGTCCCCACAGACACAGGGTTCAAGGAGAATCTGTCCTTCAAGGAGTTTTAGAGAGTTTCTGGATCCCTTCTTCAGTGGTGATTAGAATGTGATGGTAATGATACTAACAGTGAAAGTGTGAAAGTGGAAGTTGTAATCATGATAATATGGGAGCAAGATGACACAGTGGACAGAGTAGCAACCCTGGAGATAAAAAGGCTCCTGTTTCTGAGTTCAAATCTGGCCTTAGACACTTAACAGTTAAGACCTTGGGAAGTCACTTAATCATGTTTGCTTCAGTTTCTTAAACAAACCCTATTTGGGCAAAGATACTGGAGTATTTTGTCATTTCCTTCTGTAGTGGATCGAGTTAAGTAACTTGCTCAGGATCACATGACTACTGAGTATCTGAATCTGAATTTGAATTTAAGTTTTCCTTATTCCAGGGCCAGCATTTTATCCACTAACTGAAAACTGCCTGGCTAGTAAATCATGGCCAGAAAACTTGATTCCCCACCTTCACCACTACCACTACCACTAGCTGTGTAATGTTGAATAAGTTATTTAATCTCTGAGCTTTGTTCCTGAAAGATAAGATCTGATGACTTCTCAGTCCTTTTTTTTTTTTTTTTTTTTTTTTAAGCAAAGTATGGAATGCCTTATGTCCTCAAACTATTTACAAATCCCCAAACCAAGAGATACATACACTCCCAGAAAAAAATTTTTGGTCTCAAAATGATTCTGGGTTGTTGTTGACCTGAAAAAAAAGTAACAGATCTGTATTAAAAATAACTGAATTATCTATTGAAGTTTACTTCTAAACTGTAGTGAGTGATAAGATTTTTGTTTGGATATTTGTTTTGTGATCTAGAACTTTATGATAGCATTGTAATCAAATAGCACATGTTTGAGAAATTGGAGAAGAAAGATGAAGGTGATTGGTCTCTTCAAATTAGAAATTTTTAAAGTTACTGGAGGAACTAGATAAGAGGCAGAATCTCAGCTCTAGGGAAACAAGGAAGTTACAAATTTACTACTTAAATGGAATGAAATGCAGAGATTTTGTCTAAGGGAAAGAAGTTAGTAACCCAGTTATATAGTTATCCAGATCAGAGAAGGGCATACGAAGAGATTGACTCCATGCTGAGCTGTTGATTTAAGCTATTTATATTCATATTAACTTGTATTGGTCTCAGAACCTAACATAGGATCAAACCTCTAGGTGGGATTCAAGTGGTCCCAGATGTGAGAGTTTTGAGGGAAGCAGGGATGCAAACAGCTAAACATTTCATTAGAGTAATTACTAAATCAAACAATTATCACATTATTTTGTTTCCATTATCATTATTTGCAATTGATTTTGAGTTATTTCAGCTTTTGAAATATGAGAATAAGTTCATTCATGTGATGTTCTGAATGACTGCTTAGCAATCATTCTTTCACCTAAAAAACCCAAACCAATTGCATCAAATGGAAAATAAGCAGTCTCTATATGACTAGAGACATAAATATACACATACACACACACACACACAGAGTTACAACCAAGACTGTCAAAGGCTTGTCTTGTCTAAATCAACCTTATGATCTGAGGTGGCAATGTTTCTTTCATAAAGCAGCAAATCTAATAATGACCTTCTCTGCATTTTATGTGACAAGGTATTCATTCCAGCATTTTGTTTATATTTATTGCATTTGTTAGGACTTTAGAAATTTCTTCTTTTGAAGTAGAAAACCTGGAAAGTTAGTGCTCTTCATGTCCCAAGGAAACATCTCTAGTCTGTCTGTTCTCTCTAGTTTCTATAGGTATCTAGTTTCTATAAGTGCCTTCTATTGAATTAAAATATGTCAGAGAATTTAAGTCTGAGGCTTCAAAAGGTTTTAGGCAGGCCCTGACAGAAGTTTTAACCTCCTTACCCCATTATTAAAGGTAACCTCATTGAGGGCCAATTTGATTTTTGCTTATTTATCCCTTGTGCCTAGCAGCATATCTTACATATGTAAATATTTCTCTTTTTTTTCCACCCAGTATTGCTACTTGGGGAATCTGATGCTAAATAGAACCAGTCTAATCTTTATCCCCCCCCCCCCCACAATGATCCAAATATTAATTAGAAAAGATGTTGGGGAGTGAAAAGAGCAGTAGTCTTATAATCAGCATAAATAAATAAGTTCAAATATTGCCTTTGTTATTGAACTACAGTAGAGTGAAAATAGTAAAATAAGAGAAAATATGATTCCTAACCTCAAATTCCTTAAAGTGTGGTATGACTAAAACATATAAGCAAAATAATAAGAATTTATAAGAATAGTGCTCTATCTTCTCTAAATCTTCATTTATTCATCTTTAAGAAATAGAAATGATAATATTATTATAGTTAGGCATAGTTTGAGGGTAAAATTAAATTTTATTTATATTACATATATTTATGTATATATTATATATATAAATATATACAAAGTGTATAAAGCATAGATACATATATGTAAGACTTTAAAAGTTAAAATTTATAAAATTTATAAAACATTATACAGATACATAAATGTTTTATATGTTTTATAAATTTTAACTTTTCTAACTTTTATATATTTTATATATTTATATATTTTAACTTTTTATAAAATTTTAACTTTTAAAGTCTTAGATGTGTCACCTACTATTATATTCTCACTAAAAATTATCTTGTCCAGATTAAAGGTTCCCTTTCTGACCTGATGTTCAAGCCATTCACCATTCTGGTTGCCTTCTGGGTATTCTCAAACTCTCTCACTAACCATCTAGTAATCAGATATTCTAACCAATTACACGCTTGATCAGTCTAGTTTTTTTCAGTTCTAACTCATTGATGGTTGATTAGTATCATTCTGTACAGCCAGTGGCAATGCTTTTCATTAATCTAATGGGAATGGAGAATTGGCTTTTCTTTATCATATACTGATAAACATAGGATCATCAGAGCATGGGTTATGGCCTTAATTTGGTGACAGTATTAAGAACACTAAAGACACAAAAACAATTGGGAAATAAGAATACAAAACTAATTTAAGTTAATTAGCCAATGCTGTACCTTGAATGAAACATCTTTAATAAGTATGTAATGAATATTGGTATTATAATAAAATTTTATTAATTAAAATTAATTGAAAAGGGGAATTTTAAATTGGAAATTGAATTTTAAAATACTTTCAAAAATTGCTAATTTTATTATTTGTTAATATATATAACTTATATTAGCATTATTTTTGACTGATAGAACATGTGTAATCAGAATCAATTTACCCAATTGCTGAATATGGGCAGCAATACAATTTGGGTTAAGTGATTTACCTAGAAGGTTTTTTGTTTTTGTTTTTGTTTTTATCAGTAAATTCAAGATAACTAAGTTAATTACTTTAGGAGGATAGTGAAGAATTTAGACTTCAAATTAGTAAGGATTGTTTTCCCTTGGCCAAATTTAATTAGCAGGAATGAAAATCACCACTACTGAAGATCAAGTTTTCAAATACTTTCAGAATGTTCTAATTGACTTGAATATTAGGTTCTAGCAAATATGTGTGGCTCCATTATCCTTGACCTCAAGGGTAAGCAGCATATTAAGATTGAATAAGAAAGAAGAGATTTTTTTTCACTGCTTGACTCATTATATTTCCTGTAACCACACCTGCATTTTCCCAGCAAGTCTCTTATTTGAAATACTGAACCAAAGGAGCCATTTTAAATTTATGAGACATTTCCTGCTTTGTACCCATGGACACCCCCAGTCAATATCTCGTGCCATATTTGGCCATGAACTTTATTTTTTTTGTTGCCTTCCCCCACCCACCCCTACTTTGCTTTGGGCTTTATGTGATTGCCATTGGCTCACACATACACGGCTGCCTTTCCTACTCAGATCATAGTTGAGTTGTGGTCATGAGGCTGATATAACCCAGCAATATATGTATTCAAGTCACAGAAAACCAAAGATAAACCTCTTAGGCTAGAAAGCTGGTGGTAATGAAGGTAGAAAACTTGAATTACATGACTTTCCTTTCTTCTGGTGGCTGAAAGATGCCTCCCAATACATTACGTTTTATAATCTTGAGCCCACTTATTCCTGTTCCAAAATTTGTTCATTGAGTTGCAAGAGAAATGCCTCCTTTCTTTCTGATTTGTAAGGAAGAAAAAAAGCAATGCATTTTTGAAAAACATTTCAATTTTTGCTAAAAAGAATTTAAGGTCTTCATTTTGATTCAGGAGCTTTATAGACTCTCAGATATTGTGACATTCCCTTAGACTATTTATACTATATGTTAAGCCAGAATAAATTCAGTTAATAGTCATTTAAGGTAAATTGATTCTAAATCCAAGTCTAGCACCTATTACCTACTTAAATTGATATATGTATCTTTAATACATTTTAAAACATTTTTTTCAAAATGGGAATGATTGCAATATAATTTTTCTTCCATTTTTCATTTTATTTTCCATTTTTGTTTTTATGACTGGATTCCACTGGATTTTCTCAGGGTCTAAGAAGGGATGAGGGGGTCACCAGGGGACTGCTCACTTTGATATGCTAAAAAATACAATGTAGACTTCATCTCTCCAAAAACAAAAACAAAATTCCATCACATTGGTATGTTCAGGTTCTTTGAACACCTGCTATTTTTTTTTTCATTTGTTTGTTTTGTCTTTTTGGTGTTATTGTTTTGGTAGCTGACTTCACCCTGCTGATCTGTGGCAAATCATACAATCCAGGGAGTTTTAAAAATTCCTGGATCTGCTTTGAGATTAAAGAATATGATGAGGTTAAGCTGGAGGAACCTCTGTCTTCATCTGCCCTACTAGAACTGCTCTGATTTTAGGCTAGTTAAAAAGATATTTACACTACAACAGAAGATCAAGAACCCAATTAAATCCCTGAGCCTATAGTAGAAACTTTTAGAACCAAGGTTTCCAAAATATGACCCAATGGTGATTAAAGCCTTTCACTTAGAAAATCACTTATATCTAGAATGTCAAAGGTATAATTTGAGTTATCAATGATATGCTTAAAATTTATCCTTAAAGAATATGTTATCCTTTCAAAAACAACAACAACATATGCTTCTGTCTACATTGAATAGAAAAACATAATTTTTCTATCAATTTAGGAAATGGCAATAGAAAGACAAAGTCTGATGCTTTGGGGTAGATTAAACACTTTTTTTTTCTCTAAATTGATGTAATGATAGCAAATTTTTCAATGAAGTCTTTAATTGAACAGTCTTTTACATTTACTTTATAAACTTATTTTCTGCAATCCTTGATCAAGTTCATCTTAAAAATCATATTTTCTCAGACCATCTAGCATTAGGATATCAAATTCAAGATATCATAGGAAGCTGTTTCAGAATTAAAACCATGCTACCAATAAATATATAGATAACCCAGAATTAACATCCCTTATTAGCACCAAAACATGGTTCCCAGAATATTTCTCAGAAATGTATGTAACTTCTCTTTCCTAACTAAGTATGAATTTTATGAACATTGAATGGGCACATACTTCAGTCTTTCTCTTTATGGAGAGTCATACCCAAGGCTTTCTTTGGTTTTAATCAATCTATCCTTTCAAAATAAATATATTAGATACTTTGGGCAAAACTGGGTTTTTTTTCTCTTTGTTGTGAAAGACTTTTTTGTAGCATCTGTCCTTGATTGCAGTAGTACTTTCCTCCAGACTTTGATAACAAGTCCCTATGTAGCAGGCACTCTCAGAAGGCTATGTATCTATCCAATGAGGTAGCACAGAAATCATGGAAACCATTAAATATAAATGTCATTTAAAATATGTCCTCTAGGAGCCTACCTTTTCTTCTACATACAATTCTAGATTTGAGTGAATCCAGGAAGCCCTTAGATGTGTTTAAATTATTTCATTCAATGGATTATTGGTCTGTTGGAGAACTAGTTATAGTGAGTGCACAGTAGTAGTTTTAAAATAACTTCATGTGGTCAGTGAAAATATTTGATCTGAATGTTGTGATATTCCACATTTTCAATGCTAATGTTCTGATATGTGATTTAAGATAGTGATAAATTCTGGTTTTATCCTTTCTTTCATGGTTTGCCAATTTTTTTTTTTTCTGGTATACATTATTTATCAGAAGCTCCAAATAAATTGATGCCATGAATTTAAAGAGTAAATTGCTATGAGAAAACAAATGATCCATAAAGTTTATTTGATCTATTTTGTTTCATTTCTTCCATTAGCTGCATATATATGACAGCAGGCTATCCCAAAGGTTTTTTGGTATGCTAAGCTTAAATCTATGGATCTAAGATTGTTATAGGTTTTTTTCCTACACTCTTTTCTTCATGACTTTAGACACATTTGAAGTTAAACACATTATATAACTCATACTAAACAAAATCTCACCATCCTACCTTGAGGATAGCCTATCATGCTTATAATGTCTCTTATCATTTGTGTATCTTTGTAATATTTTAGACCCTTTTTTTTCTCCTTTTCTTCTTGGAGCCTTTTTTAGGCCCCTCTTAAAATTAATGATTGTCTGTTGTTGTTTTTTATCTTATCTTATCGTATCTTATCTTATCTTTCAAGCATTTTTTCTAATTTTTGTGTTTTAAATAAGAGAAATGAGAGAACAAGAATGTTAAGAGATGAGAGGTACTTGGGACAGTTTATAATGGGGGTTTTATTAGATAACCAAGAGTTATCTAAGGTATTGCTATATTTTGCCTAGTGGATGGATGACCTTCTTCTTTGGAAACTTTATATCTATGTATTTTCACCTAAGGTAATTAAATGGTGTAGTAAATGGAGGTACTGGGCTTGGAACCAGGAACACATCTTCAAGAATTCAAATTTGCTCTCAGATCTAACTATATGTGACCCTCTGCAAGTCATTTAACCTTGTTTTCCTCAGTTTCTTCATCTGGAAAATAAGCTAGGGAAGGAAATGACAAACTACTCCAGTATGTTTGCCAAGAAAACCATAAAGGGAATTATGAAGAGTTACATACAACTGAAATAATGAAACTAAAATTGTCATCTAACCAAAGGGATTTATAGATGTGGGGTTTTTCTTTTAATTTTTGTTAATCTTTACTTCAGAGGATTTGATGGATTCCTTATGTGCATGGTGTTGGTATATATAAGTTGGGTACTCCTTTTTGCCTAGATGCATAAGTTTTAAAGATGAAAGTTTTGAATCTTTGTAGTGAAGAAATCCCCAGAGGAATAGATATTCTTTCTTTTCTTAGGTATTTTATTTTCGAAAGTGTTCAAAGATACTTTTTTACAGATGATATTTAGTTGACAGGTTGCCATACTTAAAATTGGCATTATACTAAGTAACACATCATGTTGAAATAGAGCTGCTATTCTCAGATAACTGCCTAGGAATGGATGCCAGTATTTCTAAAGAAATGGATCCAAACTACTATACTCCTTCATATTTTCTCACCACTCAATTAATAAAACTATATAAATTGCCACACTGAAAAGGACCTGAAAGTCTATAGATGAACAATAATTAACAGCTGAATTCATTAGAAATGATAGATTAATGAGAATTGAAGTGAAGTTAAAATTAGTTTTATATTCTCTATATTGACTCATGCATTACTAACACTCAATAAATACAAATTATATAGCCAGCTCAGGAGAAAAACTAGTTCTCTCCTGGGCCTCTTTATACTCTGTTTAGTACCTTCTATTTTCCAAGAGCTCTCTCATCACAGCTGCTAGGCATTTATCACAACACACTTGTAAAATGTTAGCATTTTTCTCCCCATTTTATTTATTAACTCAGAAATGGAAAAAAAGAGACAAATGATATAATCCATAATTAATTATTAAGACTAAGAAGAAACTCATAAGAACAGTGTTTAGCTTGTTGATTGAGGGGTGTTCATCCATTTCTAAAGAAGATAATCAACAATAAAGTGGCACAAATAGGGTATGAAGGTTCTAGTTAGGTAACTCCAATGCTGATAGGCCACTATTCCTCAGCTTACAGCTGTAAAGTGCCTGGGGCAGTGAGATGCTAAAATGGTGAAGGGTCTATGTTTCACACTTTCAGTGATAGCATCTGAACTAATTTTTCCTAAAGATGACCCTCTACTATTCAGCTTATTCTATTTATGTAAGATACTCTACAAAGCAAAATGCAAAATTCATTTTTCTTTCCTTTTATTAACAAACCTCCCACTTCTTTCCCCTCCTCATCTCAATCAAACAAACACAAAATGTTAGTTCAAAACTAATTATTATAATACTGTTTCTCCAACCAATCACATCAACTCTAAATATCATATGATTCTGTAACTATAATCTATTATCCCTAGTTTCTTATTCTGGGACCAAGAGGAACAAACTGCGTTATTTTTCCAAATGATGGTCCTTTAAACATTGAAGTCACCTATCATATCAGGTCTGTCTTCTCTTTTCCAAATTAGCATACTTATGCAGTGGGTTGAACTGCATTTTGTATAAGGGAAAGTAAATGAACTGTTATTTGGTCACAAAAGTACTAAGAGGAAAAGTGATTTGACACAATATAATATTTCTCATGCTACATAAAGGACCTATAAAACATAGATGTAGATTGATTTTTCTCAACATATGAAAAAATCCAAATCTAAAAGCGAGTATTATAGGAAGCAAGAAAACCTTAGGAGGTTTTTCATTAAATATAAGAGCAAAGCAAGGAAGCTCCTTTCCCTGATGGAATTTGTGGTAATTCTAGAAATGCTAAAAATAACAGTAAAACAGAGGTAAAGAATTGAATATATGAACATAGACAAAAATAGGGAGGAAAATCCCTGTCTACAACATAAGTATTTTTTAAAAGTTAAGTAATCAGTGAAGAAATTAAGACCATTAATAGGTTCAATAGTTTATCAGTATATGAAATATAATAATGTAATAGAATAGTCCTCTAATATAAGAAAAAAAGAATATGAAGAATATGAAGAAACAAAGAATAGGAAACATGCAGAATGAAGTAAAAACTAGCAAGACAAGGCATACTATAACTACAAAAACTGCAAATATCAAGAATACCAATACCACTTATTACAAACAAAAACACAAACAATTGAATAGATAAATCTTTTTTTTTTACTTGCTTAGCATTATTTAATAGTAAGTATTCACCTAGTAACCTGATTTGTATTCTTTTTTTTTTAATTTTTTATTATATATATATTTTTATAATATTATCCCTTGTATTCATTTTTCCAAATTATCCCCCCCTCCCTCTATTCCCTCCCCCCGATGACAGGCAGTCCCATACATTTTACATGTGTTACAATATAGTCTAGGTACAATATATGTGTGTGAATATCATTTTCTTGTTGCACAATAAACATTAGAATCCGAAGGTACATGCAACCTGGGCAGACAGATATTAGTGCTAACAATTTTCATTCCCCTCCCAGTGTTTCTTCTCTGGGTGTAGCTACCTCTGTCCATCATTGATCAACTGGAAGTGAGTTGGATCTTCTTTATGTTGAAGATTTCCACTTCCATCAGAATACATCCTCATACAGTATTGTTGTTGAAGTGTACAGTGATCTTCTGGTTCTGCTCATTTCACTCAGCATCAGTTGATTTAAGTCTCTCCAAGCCTCTCTGTATTCCTCCTGCTGGTCATTTCTTACAGAGTAATAATATTCCATAACCTTCATATACCACAATTTACCCAACCATTCTCCAATTGATGGACATCCATTCATCTTCCAGTTTCTAGCTACAACAAAAAGAGCTGCCACAAACATTTTGGCACATATATGTCTCTTTCCGCTCTTTAGTATTTCTTTGGGATATAATCCCAGTAGTAGCGCTGCTGGGTCAAAGGGTATGCACAGTTTGATAACTTTTTGGGCATAATTCCAGATTGCTCTCCAGAATGGCTGGATTCTTTCGCAACTCCACCAGCAATGTATTAGTGTCCCAATTTCCCCACATCCCCTCCAACATTTGTCATTATTTGTTCCTGTCATCTTAGCCAATCTGACAGGTGTGTAGTGGTATTTCAGAGTGGTCTTAATTTGCATTTCTCTGATCAGTAGTGATTTGGAAGAATAGATAAATCTTAATGCTATGAAGTTATAAGACCCAACTTTGACCCCAAAGAAGACATATAAGAATGAATCTACTGCTCCTCTATGCAGAAATAGGGACTTATCTATGGAACATAGTAATATTAGACTTTGTTGAGATTTTGATGAGTATTACTGAATTGTTTTTATTTTCTATTTTATGCTTTATTTATTTTTTTTGTAAAGGACACTTCTCTGAGTGGGAAAGAGAATGAAAGAACTATATTGAAAGATGATGCTAATGCAAAAAATAAAATATTAATAAAGTTTAGATTTCTAAAACAGCAGACTTCTGAATAGCTTTCTGCAAAAGCACATGGTTGCTAATATCTAAATAAGATAAATTGGACATAAGCCATCATATAGTGAATTGATGCTCTAGGAGTAGAAATACTAAGTGCCATCTTCTCATGATATCACCATGAACTGACATTAATGCTTCCTGCTCTCATATCATTGAGGAAGTAAAGAACATCTTTGATTTTGGTAGCTTCATTTTTTTTTTCTTTATCAGCACCACAACTGCCTCCTTCCACCAGATAAGACACAAAGAACAAGTCTTAAATGTAGTGAACTTAATGCGATACTGTTACTGGACATTTTTTAATATTAAATTATATTGTTTTCCACCATCAGTCCATTATTCTTGGCTGATAATAGTCAGAAAATATAAATTGCAATTTATTACTATCCAAAACAAGGGAACTCATAATACATTGGACTTCACTTTCAGAAAATTCTAGTTAGGAAAGAGGAAGTAATGAGTGCAAGCATTTATGTAGCTTACTAACTTTGCCTCACTGCTCTAGCCTATCAAGATCTTTTTGAGTGCTGGCTCCATTATCCAATATTAGCTTTGTGTCTTTTGCACATTACGTAAGTGAATCATTCATGTCTTTCTCCAAGTCATTGATGGAAATACATAGAACCAAACACAGGTATACACCATGTTTCCTCTAAGGAAAAGGAAAGCCAGAATCAACCCTAGATACAATGGTGAATCTGTAATGGTGGAATATAGTGGGTTTAGTATTGTGTCAATAACGGTAGGATAATGATAGTTGAGGAAAACTGATGAGAATCCCCAAGTTGATGGAATCTGCTGACCTAAATTGAATCAGTAAAGCATTCCCATGCTAAATGTTGAATTATAGTGTTAAGTGTACAATGATTGGTACATAATAGTAATGTAATGAGTGTTTGGTGACTAGGGGGCTGATTAGCACACAATACTCATTCACAGATAGTCGATTATTCTTGGTTTGAGGAGTTGGAGACTGAATAATCTTTACTATTTTAAAGGATACTTGTATAAGGAATAGTGTTTTTTTTTTTCTTAAAAGAAATAAACTATAGTGCTTGTATCTAGTATTTTTAGAGCAAACTTTCAATCCTTCCCCCACCAAAAATATCTTTCTTAATATAATGTCCATGCTTTCTTGACTGTTCCAGGTTTATTTTTTAAGTGTTTCTTTACTGTATTTAAGTGCATTCCCTCAGGATTAGATTTTTTTTCTGCACTCTTAGTAATTTAGAAAAACCTAAACTTTTTGGCTTTTTCAACTTTGCCCACAATGTTATCATGTTGTTTTCAAGTGTATCTTAGCTCCTGCTATTAAGTCAATTCTTGTTCTGTGGCTCAAATTACATTACTTCTAGGAATAGGATGTACATTGGAAATGAGAAAGGGACTGATTAAAAGGATTTATAGCTCTGATCTCCCCATTCCCTGTGGTTCCACAGGGACAGGCAGTTAAAGGGGAAATGCTATAGGTCATTTCTTTGTGTTCTTAAAATCCTATTTGGCTCTCTTGCTTATGATCATTGAATTATTGACATGTTGACCTAAATTTTAACAATTTTAACATGTAACATGTATTTTCTCATTTGTCAAAGTGTGCTAAGTCTTTCGTGCGAATTTATAGACATATTCTTCATCTCTTAGGAGAGAGGCCACTTCTTTTAGGAAACTAATTACCATCAATAAAGATTCTGATTTGCTTATATTCTGTTAATAATGAACCTTCATGTGCTAAAAAAAAAAATTCTTAATTTCCTATATGTGGAGATTTTAGAGATCTCAAAAGATGTCCCTGGCTGAGAAAACCTCCCCAAATCCTTATAAAAGTATCTAGAAAAATAACTGACTTTAGACAGTGCTTAAAATTACCTTACCCTTTTATGATGTCTGAAATTATGACTATACCATTCATTCAAAAGAAATGTTTTGTCTCTTTTTTTGTCTTCTTTACTTTAACATGAGTTAGTTTATCCCTAGAAAGTAAAGTCCCAATAAAATTGAAAAACAGGATAAATGTTTTTCAATTTAAATTGGGTAGAGTGCAGGAAAGGTCTGGAGCCCCAGAATCAGTCTTTCAAAAGCATGTTAAATGGCACTGATTACCTGGGAACAGCAGAAGAGAATTTGGTAAAGAAAGGTAAGAGATACACATCAACTGAGAATGGCTGAACCAGTTGTGATATATGATTATAATGGAATTCTACTGTGCCATAAGAAATGATGAGTTCAATGATCTTAGGAAAAACATGGAAAGACTTGCACAAAATAATAATGAGCAAAATGAGCATGACCAAGAGAATATTGTATACAGTAAAAGCAATATTGTTTTAAGAATGACTTTGAATGAATAAGTTATTTTGATTATTACGAATACCCAACTTAACTATTAAGGACATATCTGTATTCAGAGAAAGAACTGATAAATAGAAGTATTTATAAAGCAATTTTATGTGTGTGTGTAAGATATTTATAAAATTTTGTTAATACATTTGAAAGGAATAGCAAATTGTGCACAGTAGATTTGCAGTTTCCTGTGCAATAATCTTTTTATTGTATGTGTTTTGTATGACAATGTTTTATCCCATGAATTAAAAATATTAAAAAAAAAAGAAAGAAAGAAAGTGAAGAGCAGTAGATAGAGCACTAGCCCTGAAGCACAGGATCTGAGTTCAAATCATGACTCAGACACTTAGCTGTCTTACCCTGGGTAAGTCACTTAATCCCAATTGCTTAAAAAAAAAAAAAAAAGTGAGGGAAAAGGAAAATGGAGTGTCAGAAAGTAGGCTCTGAAAGAGAAGGTAAAAAGACATCTTGTTATATTCACAATCACATTCACATAAAGACAGTTACCATCAATCCAATTCTACAAATAATAAGGACTGGGCCTGTGATCCATTGGTATATGGAACTCCCATATGAGGAAATTCCTCTAATAGTACAGATTGACACCTTTGAAACTTAGAGCAGGGGTTCTTAATCTGGGATCCATGATTTATTTAGTTGGTAAACTATATTTTGATATAATTGGTTCATTAGTAATGGTGTATAAGTTTGTGAATTTAAAGGTGTTCTTCGGAGTGGATCCATAGGTTTCTCAAAAGGGTCTGTGACATGCAAAAAGTTTGATGAACTGTCTAGAGGAACAGTATGAGCTAAAGGGACTTTTCCCTGGTTACGCTGCAAGTTTGTCAAAGATATGATTTGAACAAATCTACCTGTCTTTAAAGCCAGCTCTCTATCTACTATGCCATGTTGTCTTCCTATGAATAAAATATAATACCTTTTCTGCTTACCTCAACATAGGCAAAGTTTCTTCAACCTATATGTAGATGTAAGGCCTTCATACTTCAAACTCTATAGGGATAAAACAAGAGGGAGCAACTACTTGCAATTCCTCCTTCTCCCCTACCCCAAGCCCATCCTTCCTGCTTTACCTTGCTACTATTTATGCTTGATGAGGAGAATCAAAGTTGTTATAAAAATCAGTAACCCAACCTTACAGGCAGACGATGGCTCATTTAATATTTTTCCATCAACTGTAACACAAATGAAATTGGTCATTTATTTTTATGGTTGCTGTAACATTAAGTGAAATTAGCCTTTCCTTAAGACATAGGTCTTGTTCCGCTGGATCTGTGTGACAAATATTTTTAAACATTTTGACTAAAATGACTTTTTGTCTAGCTGTAATGAGCTAGAGATGCTACTCAAATAAGACAGAGGGTAAATTTGAATTCATCTTTCAGTCAGAAGATATGAGTTTGGAAATAAAAATTCTAAAACATGATGACATACAATTTCTAAAATAAAAGATGAGGGGGAGATAAGGAAAAGATATAGTCTGGTGCACATTTGTACCAATTTCCTGCCAAAAAGATTTTGTTTTCTTTTCCCTTGCTTTTACCATAGTGTACAATTGCAATTTCTTATTCTTTGCACTGTCAATAAAGGAAAAAAAGACATTAAAGGTGGGAAAGCTCTTGAAATCAACTGCTGAAACATACGGGTTATATTTTAGGATAACAAAATTGGATGCAGATATTTTAAAATAAAACTAATAACTTTAGTTTTAGTAGCTACACTGTACTATAAAGTAAAATGAAAGGTTTGCAACAGTCAATGCTTCCAGCATTGCAATGTTGTCTTCCATTAGTAGGGGGTCATTTTTAATCTTGGCCAAGAGCCACCCATAAAATGTGTAATAGGCAGTTGTTAGGACATTAGTTTCCAGTCTGCTTTCTCTTCAACCCCAAGTGCTTTAAAAGCCCAGTTTATTCCTAGAGGATTGTCTAGTACTAAAAATAACCTTGATGTCAAATAAAGATCTATTAAACTCAAAGAAACAGTAGTGCCAGCCTAATTTAGTTCTGTCCAAGATTTATTTTGAATATGAAATGTTCCTAAAGGCATTTTTTCTCAGTTTCATCACATACACTATGCTAACTGCTTACACTTAAAAGAATATTTGTGAAACCATTACTACTCTATCATGCAGTTGTGTGATTATATTAAATGATGTTTCTGTGAGCTTGGGGACAAATAAATGAGTATCTTAACCTTGAAATAAAAAGCAAAATGAACAGCAGTCATTCCAGCAATTCAAGTCTTTCTCCTTCTTTAAAAATCCCTTCCTTTGTCTTTGGGACTGTGTGCTTCTTTGTAGGAGAGAAAAGTAGTTATAAATTTTTTTTTTGATAAGAAGGATCCTGTAATTGCATAATGGTGCAAAATCAAATAAATTTTGTCTCATTACAAGTACTTGATTAGAAACAATCATAACTTAACCACACATATTATGCATAGGCTTTTTGCTCTATCATTTTTTTTTCCTAAGAATGCTCAAGATTCTTGTCATACTCCTAGGAGACCATCAAACTTTGGAAACTAATCTGGAATACAGTTATAAAGGCCATAAGGCCCCACTTTCCCCAGACAAAAAGCAAAAGTCTGAATATTAAATCCATACTCAGGTTCTCCAGCTTCTCAAATAATGTTTTACAAATGGATTCCTTAAATTCTTGCTTGATTGGAATGGATTTAATATGCAAAAAAATCTATAATCTCCATTAATGTCCAACTATAGTTGCTATCAGACATGATCAGGTCAATTCCAAAGTGTGTAATGCCATAACACACACAGTTATCTGCACGTTTTCCATGATTTTTTCAGTTTAAGTAAAGTTTATTGTGGGATGATAGCTTAGTTTGTGGATTTTTCAAATGCCATGATTTTGCTCCTTCTTTCTTCCATTGACACCTTTCTTCTTTTGTATCTCATCTGTATTTTTCTATCCTCTGCTAACCCTATGAAGTACCAAGTCAATGATGAATAAAAATTATTTAGTTCTAGCCTCTTTTATATTAGTCGAGATAAAAGTATATTCAAAGAACACTGATGATGTTAGTTAATACCATGATTATTGTGGCTAAATAGCCTCTCTATCGTGGGCAATATATTAATGGATATAAAAGGTAAATATGTATGATATAGAATGTCAAATTAACAAAATTGAATAAAATTTCACAAATCAAATCCAGAAAAATTCTTTTAACTTTGATTTTTGCACAGCCTTATTATGGACATGAAAAAGGAATCATCTGATGAAATTACTTTTCATTTCACCCTAGGGCTTTTTTTCCTTTTCTTTTTTCCCAACAAGGGGTGCAAGGGAAAGCAGTATTCTCATGTTTCTGCTATGGATATGATTTTTTTAGGTGATATTGATTTATTTTTGAAATAGGATGTCTGCTTATACATATTAACAAAATATGGTTATGCAAGTGAACCATAATAGCATTTGTTGAAAGAAAGAAAATACAGATATGCTCATTCTTCAGTCCCTAAATTTTAGCTAATTGTATTTATATGGCTAAATATAATTTTGAATAGTATAACACAGAACTTGGACAGGGAAATAATAAAACCAGTATAGTACTTCCATTCCAGGTGTAATATCACAGGCTGTAGTCAAGTCTGAGTTTCTCATTTCCTCCCTTGAGTACCAAATCTACAGAGTAAAACTGGTTTTGAACTAATGACTCCAGGAGTATATTGTCAGTTTGAATCACCTCGTGAGAACCAATTTTCAAATTTTCATTGTGAACGTTTATACCCCAGAAATGAGCAAATGTTAAAAAAAAAAAAAATCAGGGATTAATTTATTGTTTTCTTGATTAATTTATTGTTGTCTAGATTTTTAAAAGTGATAGATGTTAATAATGGGGACTAAATTTAAAAATGAAATTTTTTCATGCATTTTTAGAATGCCATTCCCCAGTACTCCACTGCCTCAAACTCTTGATGCTGCTAAGGATAAGAGAATGGTGATTGTGGGAAGCAAGCTTAGGGATAAGAGCCTTGGAATATAAACCAATAGAAAAGAAGATGGGAGAGGGAGGCACCAATTAAGAAAATATGAAAAGAAAGGAAATGTAACATAGTAGATTTTTCTAACCTCATCATAATCCCCTGTGGATATTTATATAAATTCTTTAGCAAAACCTCTTTATTTCAGATTAGTAGATGGTCCAAGAAGAGTTAAATGATTGGCTAAATACCTCGCATTCTCTGTCTCCTGTATTTTTCGATTATACCTTCTTGTCCTCTGAGTATATATATGAGAAGGGAAAAGCAGCTTCCTTAAAACTAAACTTATTGTTGCTCATTGAATCACTCCATAATTACTTAGGTATTCTCAACCATGAAAATAAATACTTCATTTCTATACAATCAATCAAATTGAGGATTGAACAATTTGAGTTAATGACTATCACCATCTAGCTGTGTCAGCCATATATCTTTTAGTGTGGAGGTGAGGGGGGAAAAGGGTAGCATAAATCCAGTTCCAAGAAAAATGATTCAGAAACACAGACTTCTTGTTCTAAAATATCACTAAAAATTATTTCCTTGGTATTTTATTCAATATAGTTGGTAAAGGAACAAAAGACTTCTTTTTCTTTCAATATTGGAAAGAACACCTCCTCCAAGAGGGTCCACATTTTCCCCAATATTTTACATATACATGTGCACCCCTAACTTGAGAAAAAAACAATGTATATAAATTCATAAAACAGTGATTATTCACATTATAAAAGGGCTCCTCATCATACAGAGAACTTTACCATACAATTTCTTTAAAAAATTAATTCTTTAATACATTTAAACTTTCAGGTTACCACAAAATTTAGATCAAAAATAATTATTTTTATAATATATCTTTTCCATAGGGTTCTAAAGAGTAGAACAATCCTCTCATGGATATTCTCTTTGACTAGACAACATTGTCTTTCTACCTTTTATTTATGGTACAGGCAATTTGGGAGGGACAAAGACGGGAAGTATTATGCTTGAATCTAGAAGATCTGAATTCAAGTTTTTGTTCCACTATGAATGCAAAATCCATTTCCATATCTATATGATGGCAAATAATGCTAGCAGTGCTTACTTCACTGGACAGTGCTCTCCAGGTCAACAAATAGCAGTCCTAGTAGGAAAAATTATAGTATAGTGGGAAAAGCACCGGATCAAGGATGACAGGGGCCAAGATCAAATCCAACTTCTAACACCTAACTTTGTAACATTGGCCTAGCCACTTAACTGACCTAAGCCTAAAGTTTCTTCATCTGTAAAATAAAGAGCTTGAACCAGATTGTTTCTATGAGTTCCCTTATAGCTTTAAGTCTGTGAGTTGGGGATAAAGAAGGGAATAAGTCTGTTGTCTTATCTGTGAGTTTAGGATTCACTTTGAGATACATTACTTGTCATTTCTAAAAATTTCTTTAAAAATCTCTGAAGGATAGAAAAGAATAATTACTGAAATATAAATCCTACTCCATTCTATGAAGGCATGTTAGTTTATTGCCATATATCACTCCACTTTTTAATACAGCAAAAAAGGAAGCAAAGATTTCTTGACTTGTTTATACATCACAATCCTAAAGGAAGGCAAATTTTTCATATATTTATATACTTTAACAAGAAAGATCCAGGAAAAGAGAAATACAAAATAAGTGACTTGTCTTTCAAGATGAACCTGGAAAGCACATAGTTGCATGTCTATTATAAGGAAAGGGAAAATGGAGAAGGGGGAAGTAGTAATCACATATTTTTCCTCTGGACAATAACCATTGAAAACCAGCCTGCTTTGTCCATTGTCTTTATCAGACACACCATGAGTGCACACAGACAGAATCAATGTTATGAAAGGTAGCATTACGTTGATGTTGGAAAGAACCTGTTTCTTCAATTTCCTTTCTTTGGGTTTAGTGTTGCTTCTGAGTAATTCATTGCATTAATTTTTTGAGTGGGTAATTTCCTCCTCACTCCTTTTAAAAATAATTGTTTATAGCAGTTCTAGTGCCAAAAATATCACTGCCTCTTATGCAGGATGGGGAATGAAATGAGCAAGGACACCACAGCTCCCTGGCATTATGGTTGGGTTTTGATGTAAGTAGAAAAGCAGTAGCAGGTAGCTATACTATTTCCACCACAGGTTATTGCAAAAACAGTCTAAGCCTTATGTTGGATAGTCTTAAATTTTATAATATTTAAAAGTATGATGTCTATTGAATTCAGCTAATTGGTTCCCTTGCTATAAACAGTTATCTCCTTCAATTTGGGGAGTTATTGTAAAGCAAATCCCAGAAGATATCTGAAGGAAATTAGTAGAAATGTAAACGAATTGATTAACTTTCTGTGGTAAATATGGGCATCTACGATGAAAATGTCATTTTAGAGATGGATCAAATAGGGCCACAAGAATTTCATTTGACCAGTCATACTAGAGGTAGAAAGAGATTTGTGATAGCACATGAGACTAACATTTCTCATGAACTTGTATAATTGTGTTATGATTTCCTAAATACCATAAAATCATGGTTATTCAGAACCCTCAGGGAATGAGTTAATTTGGATATTTATTTTCCAGATAGCTGAAGGCTTTAGTACTTTGAGCACCAAAGTTATTTTTTTTCAAATATCTTAGATGGAAATCTTTCTATGTGCTATTGCAAATGCATTTGAATGATTAGTCTATTGAGTTACTAAATCAGAACGTAATTTGGGGTAGACATTAACAATGGAAAAGGGGGGAAGTGCAGAATTGATGAAAACTGAATGGGCCATATTTGGGACATTATACGGTGCCTTTAATGATCCCAAGATGTTTTCCAATACAAAGATTCTTCTTTTCAAAGTAAATATTCTCCTGATAATACATTTAAGATTGAAAATCTTGAAAAACCACAATTTCCAAATAAAATTAGGATTTGAACAGTGGTGCAGATGAGTAGAAGCATCAGTTGATGACCTACACTCAAGAAATATGGTATAGTACAAAGAATGCTAAATTTAGAGTCAGGAGGCATGGATTCAAATCTTCTTTCTGCCCTTCACTACATGTATAAATTTGTACTTACCCTTTACACTTTGGTGCTCTCACTTTTAAAATAAAGGGGATAAGCTAGATGAACATTCTAGTACTGATTGTATACTGCTATCTGGTTCTCTGGATGGACTAATAAGCTTGAATTCAGGAAGACTTATCTTACTGTTGAAATCCAGCCTTAAACACTTACTAGTTGTGTGACTCTAAGCAAGTGACTTAACCCTTTTTTGCCTCTGTTTCCTCAGCTTTAAAATAAGCTGGAAAAGGAAATGGCAAACCACTCCATTACCTTTGCCATGAAAAACCCAAATGGGGTTATAAAGAGTTATGCATAATTGAAATGACTCAACAAAAAACAACAATGATTAGAAAAAGAGGCAGACAAATCATGTGGTAAGAATGAGGAATAACTTCTGCCCTGCCCTGCCCAATTACTCCAATTCTACCCTCAAAATATAAAAAAACCCTAGTCCCACCTCTGATGATCACCACTTATGTGGCTCTGGGCAAATGGTTTTCTGGTCTCAGCCATCACTTTGAAATCACAAGTTGCAGAGTAAGTCCCAGACTGCTTAAAAAAAAAAAAAAAAAGAGTTTTCTCAGGAGGAATTCCATATACCAATGAAATTTCACATCAGGTTCCACCTTCCAAATACACCCCAAAAAGTTAAGAATAAGGAGAAGATCAATAACATTCTTTTGTGGAGGCTTTATGGAAAAACATAGGCAAGAATTACACAAAATTTAAAAGTATACTTAAATCTATGAATTCACAAATTCATTGAGGACCTTGCCTTTAAAAAAAGGAAAAAAGTACTTGACATAATTTTAACCTTTTCTATAATAATCATGCTATGACTGCATCTTTTTGTATCTAATACAAGAATATAAAATTATATCTTCTATCCAAATGGTGAGAAATAGCATGGTACCAAACCTATTTGGATTCAGGAAGAATAGTTTTTTTTTTTTGTTTTTTTTTTTCCCAGTCCTGCCTCTTACACAGACTAGCTGGGGACCATGAGCAAGTCATTTAACTTGTACTTGGCTCTCTGTAAGAGTAAAATTTAACCATCTGCTTTGGAGGGTTTATAATGGGGAATGAGATTATGGGATTTCCATACTATGAATTAATCAATCATAACACATTTATTAAGCAAAATATGCTTAATTAAATACTATTATATACCTGGCACTATGCTAAGTACTAGAAATTTAAAAAAAAATTGTTCTCAAGAAGCTCACAATCTATTCAATTCCCTAACAACAGTAAAATCCTAATACCCTCACTTAGCAAACCCACTTGCCTCAACCTCATTAGGGCCCTGATTCAGAGTCTTCATGACAAATCTCTCCTGTTCTACCATTCTGAAAGAAAATGATGTCCTCAAGAGTCATTAACACTCATTAGGCTCTTTGCTCCTCTAGTGAATGAACCCAAACTGTCATACTGTTTAAATTCTTCTATCTGATTCTGTAAGGTTATTTTGGTTTCTGTTTCTTTAAAATCTTCTTTGCTATCAGTTGGTCAACTGTCACTTTTCTACTACCAGGGTTTCAGTCTTTATTTAGCAGGATCATGGATCGAATTTTCATGGCATATGTTTAAAAATCAAATAACTAAAGATTTTGCCTTTTCTCATTAAAAATATAAAGTACCATGAGAATTTTACAAATTTGTATCATTGCTCTAGCTTGTTTCTATGAAATACTAATTTGGAAATGGGAGATGGGTAAAAAGGGTATTATGAAGAGATTGTTTCAGTTTTAGACATGCTGTTTTTGAGGTGCTGAATGCCAAGTTAAAATTTTCAGGCCAGTAGAAATGTGGAGAATGAGTTATAGAAAAAAGAGAATCTGTTGACACATATTTCCTGCCATTCTAAGCCTCCATTACTTTTTTGACAAGGTTACTAGACTGATAGATCAGGGAAATGCCATAGACATACTATACCTGTATTTCAGCAAGATATTTGACAAAATCCTCTTACAATATCCTTGTAGAAGAAATAGAGAGATGTATCCTTGATGACAGAACAGTTAAGTGAATTCAGAATTCTTTATATAATTGGACCTAAAAATAAGTAATCATTTTCAATCAAGAAAGAAGTATTTAACGAAGTGCCACAGGGATCTCTCCTTGGCCTTATTTTATTCAAAATTTTATTCAACATTCAATTACAGAAAGGAAAGGAAAGATGCCATGCTTTTCAAAAAGAACAGGTTACTTGTTAGTGGCATGATAGCCATCTTCAAGCATTTAAAAGATTATCATGTGGAGATTTTAGACTTGCTGTCTGAGCTCTGAAAGGGAAGAACTGGGAAAACAACTACATAAAAGTTGTAGAAAATCAAATGTGAGGGGGCAGCTAAGTGGTGCAGTGGATAGAGCACCAGCTCCGAAGTCAGGAGGGTTCAAATAAGATCTGACACTTAACACTTCCTGGCTGTGTGACCCTGGGCAAGTCACTTAACCACAGTTGCCTCAAGGAAAAAAAAGTGAGATGTTAAGAAAAACAAACAAACTTCTTGACAATTATGGTTACTCCAGGGTGGACTGCTTTCTTTAAGAGGAGTAACCCATTAAAAAACTTAGCTTAAAAAAACCAAGGTCTCCCACTGCATCGGACCATTTCCAGTCATCCTGATCTGTATCTGGCCATTGGACCCAGATGGCTCTGGAGGGAAAGTAGGTAGGTGACCTTGCACAGCCCTCCCTCACTTCAATCCAGTTCACTTGCATGTGATGGCATCACTTCCTTGATGACATAGTTCCCTTCAAGAATAAAGGACAAACAATGAGTTTTTTAGTAAAATATAAAAGCTTCAGTCTTTTTTGAGTCTTGAGGTTCTCATCTCTTCATTGATGTTCAATTTAGTGTATTTATGAACATGGTAAAGAAGATTATATGTGAATTTTAAATGTATCTGTTAATATTATGTTTGTAATAATAACAATAATAATAGTAACTACCATTTCCATTAAACTGGAAAGTTTGCAAAGTGCTTAACTTATATTACTTCATTTGAATTTCATAATAATTCTGTGATGACAGTGCTATATTATCACCCACACTTTAGATAGGGATACTGTAACAAAAAAAAAAAAAAAAAAGGTTGTAATGTGTCCAGGCTTCTGGCTAATGAGTGTCTAAAGCCAAATTAAAGCCAGATATCCCTGATGCCAAGTCCTAAAGGACCTAGCAGCCTCTGTTTTACCTTTAGGCTCAAGTGTTCTGTTTTGTGGTTGTACACATAAAATTTTTAAAAATGATCATCAACGATATGTTTTGTTTTGTTTGCTTTATTTGAATTGTTTTTACTAAATTTTGCTCCCAATAAGCTACTTCCTTCTCAGACATTAAAGATCTAGAGATTGGACCTAAATCTACTGCTGGCTACTCAGGTGACCTTGAGAAAGCCATTTCGCCTCAATGATCAGATTCTTTATCAAGAAACCAAGAGAGTTGGCCTAGGAAAAACTCATAGGTGTAGAGCTGAAGGAACTTCCAAAGATGACCCATTTTGCAGTAAAGAAACTGAGGCATGGAGATATTAAATGACTTACCTAGAGGCACACAGCTAGCAAATGCTTGAAGCAGGATATGGAGCCTGATCTTTCTGATCTCATTACACCTAATTATAGGGCCATAGATTTACAACTGGAAGAGACCAAAGCTCCCATTCTAGTCCAGCCTCCTCATTTTTACAAATGAGGAAATTATGGCCCAGGAAAGTGATATGACTTGAAGAAAGTCAGAAAGGGAAAAGGTGTCAAAGGGAGAATTTGAATTCCAGCCATCTGACTCCAAAGCTAGTGTATTGTTTTTATTGTCTCACTGCATTAAAACTTCTTGTTCAGTAATTCTCTTTGCAAATGAAGAAACTGAAGCTGAGAGAGAGAGATGTTATGTTCTAAGTCATATAACAGAATGATGAATGACTGTTATTGATTCAGTTGCTCTCGTGTTACTATATTTTTTTTCTGGATCCATTAATTCAGTGGAAAATCAGAATAGAACACATACCTCCTATTTATTGAACTGCTAAAATACATCATCTTTTTTTACTGCATTAGTAACAAAAGCTTTAAAAACACTTGCAGTCATGGTCAGAAAACTCCTAGAAATTTGCATGATTCAACTTCAGGCCTATGTAAACCCTGAGCATATACAATCAGAATCATAGATTGATGGCTGGAAGAAATCTTTCTACAGAAGCACAAGATATGCCCCACAGAGATTAAGTGACTTGCCAAAAATCAGAGTTAGAAAGTTATAGGAGCAGGTACATCTAAATTTTTCAAAATGAATTTAAAAATCCTTTACTCCAATATGTTCCACCCACGATCCCCCCAAAATAGCAAAACGGAAAGGGATAAACTAAGCTTCAAATAGTCATACAGCTCCTTCTCTTGTTATCCTAGGATTAAGGCCTTGTTACAAGTGGAAAATATTCTTGTCAATAAACTCAATCTCTCACCTTCCTGAGTGAGCTCCACCTTCCTAGGAACCCATACAGTTTTATCCAGACTGGTCATTCCCCAAAAGCAAAATACTTGTGGTTCCTACAGTGTCTTTTCCTCCAACCCCATGGATCTGCAGTCTGCAAAATTCATAAAAATAGTTGAAGGTTAGGTCCAGTTTTATATCTTTATATTGTGATTTGGATCCTTGGTGCTCCTCAGTCCCAGCCTTAACTTGATAAAGGAACTCAAAGTTGTCCAGTTCTCCCTGTCTGAGAGTCATATTATCTTCCGAGGAAGTATCAGTAATCTCCAGATTTCCTCTCCAGGATCTAGATCTCCACCTTCTCTTTTACTTGCTATGATTGCTTGGCTATCTCCCAGGGACCTTTCACTCCTTAGTGTAACACAGGTTGCATAAAACTGTGACTCAATCAGTAATTCTTAATATAGTACTAATTGGATCAAATACCCAGATCCATCGTCAATGGCAGAACAAAGCCATCAATTTGGTGTCAGGGGGATGTTTGTCCCTTCTGTAAGTGACATTTTCAATGCTAGAACAAAGCCCTGTTAATCTAGTTAACAAGCAATTAGACTTGTCCAGATGTCCCCCACTTACTCTTTTCAATCTAATTGTGGACTTATATCAACAAAGAGAAAGAGCTTTGTGTTGATAATCAAAAGTATGATGAACAAAGCAGATGCCAAGAGAAAATGCTATGTGTTTTTTTCCTTAAAATTAATCTGAACTATGCATCTGAAAAAATTCACAAAATCAGTAAATTTTCACCCATCTACACATTTATGTGTTCTTTTCCTTTATTCAACTGAAGTGAAATTATTATCCCTTTTAGTTATTAAAACCTAGCAAAGTTCACCTCAGACATGATTCTTAATATTAAAATGAACCTTTATACTGTTCAGCCAAAACTCTCATAGTATCTGAGTTGTTATTTTATTCTTTTGTTAATCTTATTTCATTTCACTGGTGTACTGACAACTGGAATATTTTTGTCTTGCTTCTTTGTTTCCTAATTCTGTTTTAGGGTCTTGATTCCCTAGAGTTTATATAGGCATTTGAAAGTGAACTAATACACTATGTAATTCACTGTTTTGTGACAAATGAAAAGTTTGAGATATATAATTTCTGGGTAATTAATTTTTATTAATTGCAGCTAGCAAATAATGAATAAAAGCATGGACAGTTGGCTATCTCTAGAAGAGCAAAAGATGCATTATAGTAATCTCTTGATGCTTATCTGTTCTTGGAAGAGTCGATGTTCCCAACAGACAGCAATCAACTCCAATTGGTTAACAATGATAAGAATGAATACTATAATAAGAAATAGATGTAGTCTAATGAGGAAGTGGGGGCTTGACTTTGATTACATCATCAAGTGAAGACTAGATTATCACATATCAGGGATGTTGAAAAGAGCTTATTTCTCAATAGATTATCCAGATTTCCTTTTGACTCCTATGTTCTATTGCTCTGTGATTTGAAAATCTCTAAAATCCATTTTAACCAGTTATCTCAGCCCATAAGAACCAACTGTTAAATTTCCAATGTGAGTTTTTATACCTCTAAAATCTGCAAACACTACAAATCAGGATTTAATTGATTGTTTTGTTGATTGTTTAAATTTGAAAAAATTATGGCGAAAAAAGATTTTTAGATAACTTGAATTATTTTTTCCTTGTACCTAACCAAAATCTGTATATATGAAATATCTACATACTGCTCTTATTTCTGTTTTTTGGAACCAAGCAAGACAAAATCTTCTCCCTCTACTAAATGATAGCACTTCAACTATCTCAGGACAGTTAGAGTGGTGACCTTTTCCCTCCTCTTCTCTAGGCTGAAGAAAACTCATTTCTTTCAATTAATCCTTGAAGAACATGATTCTTCATCATCCTGGTTTTCTTCACAAAGATATTCTTCAGCTTATCGATATCCTTTAAAAATAACTGCTTTTCACTGATCTGATTAAAGTATTCTCGATGTACTTTGATCAGAATAAGATCAGTGGCCTCTATCACCCCTCTCTCTCAGTGCAGTCTAAAAAAATATTCATTTTCTTGAATGCCATAATCATGTTCCTTCATTCTTAGTTTTGCAACCCACTAAAGCCATTAAATATTTCCCCCACAAATAAACCACTATCTATGAACCACATTTAGTTACAAGTACTATCATTGACTTAAAGAGTATCTCTATGGACTGATACTAGCACCAAGATGTGACTATGAAGAAGGAGTCGCACAAAAGAATATACTTTTGATTCATTAGTGCTGTCTTTGTGTGTTATACTTGTGAGCTGATTCTTGGAATACAAATATAAAACTTTATGCTTATTACTGTTATGTGCCATTTTGAGATTTATGGTGATGACAAAGAAGGAGAGAACTCTGACCTTAGAGTTAGAAAGAGTAGGGCTCCTTTTTGTGGACTGGTAATTGAGTGGATCCCCATCAGTTGGGGAATGACTGAATAAATTATGGGATATGAATGTAATGGAATATTATTGTTCTATAAGAAGTGATCAGCAGAATTATTTCAGAAAAGCCTGGAAAGACTTACATGAACTGATGCTAAGTGAACTGTGCAGAACTAAAAGAACATTGTACAAAGTAACAAGATTATATGATGATTAATTATGATGGACTTGACTCTTTTCAACAGTTAGTTGATTCAAGGAAATCCCAATAGACTTGTGACGGAAAGTTTCATCCTCATCCAGAGTGAGAACTATGGAGACTGAATGTGTATCAAAACATTGTATTTTCATTTTTCTTCTTGTTTGCTTTCTTGTTTTCTTTTCTCATTTTTTTCTCTTTTGATCTGATTTCCATTGTGCAGGATGATGAATATGGAAATATGTTTAAAAGGATTGCATGTTTAATTGCTTGCTGTCTTGGGAAGAGGGATGATGAAAGAGGAAGAGAGAAAAATTTGCAACACAAGATTGTGAAAAGGTTAATGTTGAAAACTATCTTTGCATGCATTTGGAAAAATAAACTACTATTGAAAAGAAAGAAAGAGGAGGGTCCAAGCACCATATTTTTGAAAACATACTGATTTGGACAATAAGAAAATTAAAGGCTCCAAATTGAAAATCAGTTGTTACTTTTGATGGCTGTAAGGAAAATTCTTTCCTTAAGAATTTTCCTTACCGGGAACTCCCTAGAACAATAAAATCAACAGACCTGCACCAAAATAAAATAAATCTCACCTCATTAGATTCAGCTCAGTATTCTAACCTGTCAAGAATGTTGAGGGATCATGACTGTCATGGCAGTGTTTGTGCCATCTGAAAATTTAATAAGAATGTCATCTATAACTTAATCCAAGTCACTGAGAAAAATATTAGAGGTATTGCACTAGAGCCCTTTTCCCTACTTGATTTGAGTGACAGTGATGAAATATAAAAGAACAGTCTGGCACCTCCTGATTCCCTTTGTTCTTGCTGTGCTCTGTTCTACAAACTTGTTTTATACTCTCCATGCCTGGAATGTACTTAAAAATCCCCTCAGAAATCTTTATTCATGGAAGCCTCTTCCTTCTAGGCCCAAATGAGAAAATTTTCTCTCCTATAGGGGACTATGGCCCTCCCTTGCTCAAGTGAAAAATCACATAATTATGGAATTTCTCAGGAAGTTTAGAAAAAGTAATTTTTTTCCTTCTTCAGATTTCTTATAACACTTTAACTAAACCTAGACCTTGTATGTAATTCACTCCCTCTTATCTTTTCTGTATAGGCCATTTACCTTCATCTGTTTCCAGGTAGCATATATGTCAGATCAATCTTTATACCACACAGACTGGCACAGTGTCATGCATGGAGTAGGTACTTAATATGTGGTGGAGAAATCAATAGATTATCTGTGATTATTTTATCTAAACGTCTTAGAAGAATTCAATTAATAGTGATTTCCTTTATATAAAGGATCTGTAGAAATATTATAATACCTTCATAATTATACCACTTTTCAAATGAATGAGTAGTACCTTTTAACTAAAGAAGGTATTTCCTATATCTCTTATGATATTTAATCCTTTTAAACTACCCCATGAATGGTACGTGAATGGGACCACAATTATTAAAGTAATTTGTATTGAGAATATAGTACAAATGGTATGTCGTTTCTCTTTTTCCGATTGAGGGGGGAGGATGTTAGATATTTTGAATAGAAAAAAAATCAATAAATATTTTCCAAGAATTATTTTCCCCGTATCATTCTTTCTCTATCTGTCATTACTTGATTTTAATTTCTTTGGAAATAGTAACTATACCAAAATTGTGGCTTCTTTAAATGAATTGCTTCTGTCACTCTAGGCGAGACAAATGGCTCAATTAATTGAGTCCTATATGTTTCCACTCCAGTATCTTTGCCAAGAAAACCCTAAATGAGGTCATGAAGAATCAGACATGAATGAAATGACTGAACAACAACAATAATTACAAAGTGATATGTTTCCCACTGCCTGGGCCATAATTTGAGAAAGCTCTTCAGCACTAACTTATTGAAACTCTTTCCTCTGCCCCTCCTTCCTTCAATTCCTTTTAGGTCACTGTCATCCTTTTACCTACTTCTTGCAAGAACAATAAGGTGAAAAGATAGTAGAAATAAATTGAAACTGGAACAACTACCTGTTTCTTCTTTACCAAGAATACAAATGCTCTAGTCTTAGAAAGCAGTTTAATTTTTTTCCAAGTCACAGCCTAATGTTTTATAAAACCCTCTGGCCATCAAAGATAAGAGGGAGTGAATTACATACAAGGTCTAGGTTTAGTTAAAGTGTTATGAGGACCTGAGGACACTGAAGGATGGAACTGTCATACTGTCATATCCCTTGATCCTTTAGAGTCCCTCATGCAACCCAAATGATGAGGGCAGGGTACTGAAAGAGAAGTGTGGCAGGAATGGGTGAGAATTTCCTTGTTCTCCAAGGATGGGTTTGCAGTGAAGGAAATTCGCTTATTCAAAGGCTGTGGAAAAAAAAAAAAAAAAAAAAAAAAAAAAGCTTTTATTGTTAGAGAGACACAGAGAAAGCTTTCTTGGAGGCAATATCATTCTCAAGAGAGAGAAGTGATTTGCAAAGAGACATTTTCTGAAGACCTATTTTATACAGGAATCTAAAAATTGACATTCTATATGCAAGACCATTTGAGTTTGTATGAGAAAGGAGACATTTTCTGAAGACTTATCTTCCTGCCTCCTGAGGATGTGAGACCATTTGAGTTTGTATATGAAAAAAGACATTTTCTGAAGACTCATCTTCCTGTCTTCAGAGGATGAAAGACCATTTGAGTTTGTATAACTTTTTGTTGGTGATTTTACATAACTTTACAAGGCTGTCTAAGTTTTGCTCTCATCACAAAGACTTTGAGTATGGAGGATTCCTGGTGTAAGTAACTCCCAAATATCAAACTCCCAACTGAAGCTGAAACTCTTTTGTGTCTACATCCCTTTAAAGAGTGCCCAGTCATTCCACCAAGCTTGTGGCTACTCGTGACTGAGCATACATTGAAAAGTAGCACAGTTTACTAGCATACAAAAGCAACCCCTTGGATGTGGGAAAATAGCACTGGCTTTTGAGTCAAAAATCCTCAGTTTGAATCAAAATCTAAGCTCAGTTCATGGTTCTCTCAATTATTATTTCACCTGAAACAAGTCAATTTTCTCTCTCTCTCTCTCTCTCTCTCTCTCTCTCTCTCTCTCTCTCTCTCTCTCTCTCTCAGCCTCTGTTTCTTTATCTGTAAGAGAAAGGATGTTGGATTAGATCAGTGATACTTAATTCCTCTTGGGGATCCATGGTTAGAGTTCAGGGAGTCTGTAAACTTGTATGGGGAAAATAAATAAATTACATTTTTATTTAAATATAATTTATTTCCTTTGTGATCCTATATGTTATCTTATGCATTGAAAAACATTATTCTGAGAACAAATTCCTAGGGTTCACTAAACTGTCAATAAGAATATGATAGCAAAAGAAAGTTAAAACTCCCCAATGTTGAACAAGAGATATTAGAGATCTGGTCTCAATCTTATTATTTTTATGGTGAAACTGAGGCCCAGAAAGTTAAATAAATTGCCCAAAGTCACACATATGGTAAAGTTCATGCACTTCCTCAATTATAGCATATGCTCCAACACAGATAGTCTAAGCAGTGGTCCTCAAACTTTTCAAATAGGGGGCCAGTTCATGTCCCTCAGACTATTGGAGGTCCGGACTATAGTAAAAACAAAAACTCACACTCTGTCTCTGCCCCTCAGCCCATTGGCCATAACCTGGTGGGCACATAAAGGTCCTCAGGGGCCACATTTGGCCCACCGGCCATAGTTTGAGAACCCCTGAAGAATTCTAAGTCTTAAAGGATATAACTAGTCATATTTTTCACATTTATAAGTAATCTTAGATAATATCTAGTCCTCGTTTTATAGATAAGGAAAAATAAGAGAACAGAAATTATCATCTAAATAGTAAATGGCAGAGCCCTGGCTTCCAATTCCAATTTTGGAATTTTTAAATTTGGTATTTTTTATTTCTGAAGCTCCATTTGGTCATCTGAAAAAAAATGAGAATATTTCTTGCAGGATTTGTTTCACCAAGCTCTTATGAAAAAAGTCAAGTCAAAAAGAATTTTTAAGCACCTACTATGAGTCAGTTACTGTTCAAAGCTTTGCAAGCTTTTAAAGTGAGATATAAATAAATACATGATATGGGAGGACTCTCAGCTTTTACTGTCACCTTCTCAGGCCTTCATCTTCCTACTTTCAGATTCATATTAATATGGCTCACCAACTATATTGCTTTTGTTCTCTTTGTACTACCTCTGTTCTCCCCTTAGCCATTACTCCATTAGAGGTACTATCTCTTCTCTTTTCTCAGACTATATTCCCTCCCAAACTTTTCTCCCTCCAATTTTTGAAACTTTTGAAATCATAGCTACAACCTGCTGATCCCATCTACTGAGTTCAGGTAAGATAAGGTCTGCTGGGGAATACTGGGAGAAGAAAAATTTAATATTAACTTATAAACACTTCTTTCTGTTTTTTATAAATGCACATTCTTACCTTATTATATCTTTCAAGACTTTTGCCCTCCGTTTCCAAAACCCAAAAATTACTCGAGGAAAGGATAAACACTGAGAACCTGGAGTTTTACCCTAGTGAGCATCATTCTTTAGTAAATAAATGAAAGTGAAAATCCCAGATATTGATGAAAGTTGTCAAGGATGAAATACATGCTCAAATAGTTATTATGAAAAGCAGATATTTTATTGAGATGAATGTAAAGTCCAGAGACATGGTTTCTGGGTAATTAATAATTGACTTGTTAATTAGGCTAACAGAAAAATCAATAAATTGAGATCAGTGAGTTTCTTGGAAACCAAAGACCCAACAACAGAATGTTTAAATATTATTGGAGAAGAGGGTATTTGGGGGGATGAAAAATCAGTTCTGATTGGCTAACAATTAATGAGAGAATGAATATTATAATGAGAGGTAAGGTTATACAGTATAAAGAGAAGCTAGGAGGATGTGACTGATCTATTCACTCTTGGGACAAAGAGACTCATTTTCACTCAGATCATTCTACCTTCAGCAATCTTTACAAAAGGCTTTATCCTTGACCCAGTCTTACCTGAGTAGAATAATGGTGGAGTTACTATAATAATACCACTTAGCTAAAATGGTCTGAATGGGATGAATTTTTGTCAAGGTCAGAAATGTCCTCAAGAGGCTAGGTTTTGAATGAGTAAGAGTTAAAAGAAAAGATCTTTGGATCTCATATATAAAATTGGTTACTAATGTAGTAAGAAAAAATCATTTTTCTCAGGATAGTGGGGGAAAAACAGGCTAAATTTGAATCTCTACCACATATTATCTTTGTGGTCATCTAATCTCTCTATAATTTATTTTTCTCATCTGTAAAATAAGATACCACTAATATGCACGTCACAAAACTAGTGTGGAGATCATAGGAAATATTATGTATGGAATATATTATAAACCATAAAGTGCAATATAAATGTAAGTTATTATCTGTACTCTTTGTAACAAATTTTTTTAAATTAGAAGAAAAAGGAAATACATACCAAGGTCTTCTTTTTTTGCCTTTTCCTCTAATTATAATTATTTCATTTTAATCTATATTTTTGTTTATTGTTTTTCATTACTTCTGAGATTTACAAGCAGAAAAGATTCATTCTTGTGAAGTTTTTAGCCAATTGCAAATAGATTCTTCTCAGATCTAAAACAATAAAAATTAGGCAACACAAACTAATCTGTACTTAGCTTTTTGCTAAGTGAAACATTACAGGGAGAAGTCATCACTGAAGTCAGCCAACACTTAGGTTAATAAATTTTCAGTGCACTAGTACTAGCAGATTTGGTCTCACATTGAAACTACTTACTGTGGATGGGTTTTATCCTAACTGTTGACTTCCCCTTCCCCCCCTTTAAAAAAGAAATCTTGTTTTGCTTAGGGCATACCTCCTTTCTATAGTGATTTAATGAAGGGGATTGTGTTTTAAGGCCCTTGTTTCCATGGAAACAGCCAATTATAAGCACAATCTGAAGAGATGGAAGACAGCTGCCAAAACTCTAAGGGAAAAAAAAAATGATCTGGGTTGGCAACATTCAAGAAACATTGCCTGCTAAAGGCTTTTGCCAGTTTCCCCTAGTATTGGCCTGCAAGTTTATATCTGAGCAAACATCTTGGACCCATTGGCTAAGAGCTGCATCTGTAATACATTCTAAAGGGATAATTGTGTCTGGTGCACAACACATGTGATGGTAAAGCAAGAAAAATTCTCACATTTTAAGTATAATTTCCCTCACATGTTTCTGATAATTTTATGGCACCAGCATCAACAAAAGAAAAAAAATAATATATAAGTAGGGGGTTGTTCTTTCTCTGGGCTCAGAAATATGTTTAAATACATGTATGTTTGCATCAATATATATTACACATTTGTGTTCCATGTTTGTAAATATGGATACTGTATAGATTATTTACATGTGTACTAAACTTCATAGAAGGGCATGAGAATGTTCTGTTGTTCTGCTGGATAAAGAAATGACTGTCTCCAGTTGGGAATGATATGGAAGAGTACATTGAAAGCATTTAAATAGATAAGACCCTCCCATATCATGTGCCTTCCTACCATTTCATACATAACTAATGGCTTATCTGTTTCATATTACTCATGATAAGCCAGGTGCTTTTATGTTTCTAAGAAAATACAGAGTGCAACATCTATAGAGTCATTTATACTTATAATTTCCATTATACAGGAGAAGATCATGAAATAATTAAGAAATTACTGTTCAGTAATACTAATTTTGAATATTGATAGGTAATTCCATGGATTTATATTTGCAAACTACATATGTGTTCATTTCCTCCTCATTTCCACTTCCTAGTTTTAAAACAATTTTTGCTGTTCAGTTGTTTCAGTCAAATTTGACTCTTCATGACCCCATTTGGGGTATTCTTTACAAAGACACTGGTTTGCCACTTATCCATTTTACAGAAGAGGAACTGACATAAACAAGCTTAACTGATTTGTCCAGAGTCACATGACTAGTAAGTGTCTGAGGCTAGATTTGAACTCAGAAAGATGTCTTCTTATATATCACTTTAATGTTTTCAGAGTATTTTGCATAGACAATCCTAATTGGTCCTCAGATCAAGACTCTGATATTGTACTATAATAATAGTATATTATTATTATTTTCCCCTTTTTGCAAATAAGAAAAATAAGACACAGAGCATTTAAGTGACTTGGCCAAAGCCATACAGGTAGTAGGTGTCTGGAGACAAGATTTGCATTCAAATCTTTCTTATTTCAGTCCCAGTACCCTATCCACATTGTATCACCTAGCTGTGTAATTTTTTAAAGAGTATTTGAAATACAAAAATACAGATGTAAAGAAAAATTAATAAATTGTAAAATGATAATTAATATTAAGCTATGATTTAATGATCTCCCAATGGGATCTATACACATCATCTTAAGACCAAACTATTGCTATAATTAATTCACATCCTTATGGCTTTCTTTTATAGTTAATAATAAAGACTTTTCTGAATTGGTCAGGAGCAGGTCAAACTAGATGACCTTGACAAGGTACTGTGGAAATGTAGGAAAAATACTGATTAGGGTGTCAAAGGATTTGAATGAAAATCTCAGCTTCAGTTTGACTCATCATCCGTTTGCTATCTGAGTGATCTTGGACCAGCCATCTGAACTCTTGTTTATGTAGATGTTATTGTTAGAGTGATGAATGGAGAATATTAACAGAAGAATAATGGTCCAAAACATAATTGAGCATCTAACAAGTGAATTGTCTGTTGTCAGAACCTAAAAGATGTACATATGTACATACATAATCCATTAATGGATCCATAAATGGAGAGAAAAAATGAAATACTAGAAGTCTTCCAAGCAGGACTTCGGTTTTCTTATCTATAAAATCAATTGATTGGAATAGAAAGTCTTTTAACTTTCTGTCAGCTATCAATCTATAAATTTATCATCTCTTCCAAGTCTGACATTCTGCCATTTCTGAGCATGCTCACTATATTGACACTGGACCAGGAGATAGGAAATGGTTGCTAATTTGCTGTGTCATATTGGGCAGTTTATTTGATGCCTCTAACTGCAATTTCCTCATTCATAAAATGTGAGAAATAAACTGAATGAATTCTAATATCCCTTACCACTCTAACAGTTTGTGATTTTTTTTTTTTATTTATACCTGTGAACCATCAATTTTATCTGTGATTTCCTGTCTTTGATAAGAAAGCAATCCATAATTGTTGGACTGGAGTTTGAAATTGTAAAAATGACAGTCTAGTTCCATGAAAGAACAATCTGCTCTTTAAAAGATTTGTTAGGTTTTTATAATTAGAACATAGCCTGCGTAATTTTGAAGCAAGTAAATTAAAAAATTAAGGGATCTTTTGAATATGTTGTTAAAACCTACCAGATGGACAGTAATTTCCTTTCAGTTGTAATCACACCTTTCTCTATCAGTTAGTTATGTGTAATATAAACAGAAACAAAATAAATAAACAAAAAATATTGAAGGGCGGAGGGTTAAAGGAGGATAGAAAGATGTTCCATCATAGGCCCATTAAGTTAGTTGTGTGAGAAATGTCCTAATTTTACATTTCATTGTCTTGTAGAGCTCCATACAGATGTAGCTAATAGACATCAACGTTTTAATCTAAGTTTTCCTAATTCCAAAAGTTTTTGAATCACTATTGCACTCTTTTCCTTCTTGGCTATAACATAACATAAATGGCCAATATATTGTTTCTATTTTTTGTGCATAGTGTTTTGTACAAGAAATAATGTTAAGTAGTTTCTAATTCCATAATCCTTTTGCAATTACCCTTATACTGGAAGGAAGCAGCTCAAATTAGAAGGACTCAAAGGTTTTATCAGAGTCTGTGGCTTATTTGATTAAGTAGACATTTACAGTTAAGAAAAACTGGGTTTAAATCTACTTAAGGTAGTTAGAAAATTTTTGTGACCCAAGTCATAAGGCAAGACCTTATGTTCCTTAACTATAAATAGTAATTATAATGCTAATTGTTGTTGTGAGAATGAAATGAATTTTTGACTCTATCAGCATATATAGTATACACACACACACACACACACACACACACACACACACACACACACACATGTATGGTTAAAGAGAGGAAGAGAAAGGTGGGTGGATGAATGGATGGATGGATAGACAGTAGCAAGAGGTTTGCTAACTTTAAAATCCTTTAAATGAGAAAAAAAGCCATGAAGCAGTGGATAGAATTGGGGAATCACTGAGTAGTAAGAAAAAAAAAAAGAAAAAGAAAAAAACTTTCTCTGTTGTTAGTATGTATCTGAGACAGACCTTCAATTCATATCTTCCTATTTCTCCAGGCAAGTCCAAACTTCTTTTCAATTAATGGCTAAGGACTTGCTTATAGAAATCTGTTAAATTGTAGGAACTATATTTGTGATGTTGAAAGGAAAACTCATCCATGATCTAGAGTAAAACAAAAAACAGATTATTTTCATGTATAAAGTAAACTAACAATGATTTACATTTTTTTCCAAATTCAGAATCCATGGTAATTCTCCAGGCTTCTCCTGAAGTTTATGTTCCCGCTACCTGTAAAAAAAGATCCAGTTAAACATAATAACAATTTAACGAGAATTCCAAAGTTTAACTTAATGAAGGAAATGGACTCATTGTAAGACCGACCTCTAACAGGTTCATTGTGTTTTTTTACAAATAGTTGATAGCTCAGTAGTAGTCTCAGTCTTATGTAGTTAGCAAAGAGGATTCAACAGGAGCTCTTCTTGAAAAGATGTTTGAAGTTAGTTTTAATGTATATGTGAGTGGAACTCTTCTGGCAGGCTAGTGAATCCTTTCTGAAAAACATAAAACAAATGAAATTACAAAGGAAACTGATTATATCGAATATAGCTATCAAAATAATCTTAAAACTAAATTTATGAACCCCATGTAATCTATCCACAAACTTTTTAAGATTATAATTCCCTCCCTAGAAATAGCCCAAAAAATGTTTGTTTACTCTCTCAGACTGGACATACTCAATCTGACATAATGAAGTTTTATGGATTTTAAAACTTTTATTATGTTTAATTTTCTTCTTGTTTTGGCACAATCTTTATTTTTATTTTCAAGTTCTGATTTGCTAAGTCTTACTTAGAATGCAAAAAAGAGTTTTTGTCAAGTGATTAGTGGACTATGGAGAGAAAAGAAGGAATGTTAATAGAAAAAAATATAGAAACAAAAGGTATAAGTAAAACTTATTTTTAAAAAGATGAAATTAAATGAACTAGAAGATATAAACTGATTTACATTTTTCAGTTACCTCATAAAGTTTTGCTTCCTTGTGCCTAAAAAGTACTCTGAGATTTGTCTATCTAGATAATAGAAGTATCTAAAGAAAGTCAAAGGATATTCAGCCTTTGTTAAGAACAATCTCTAAGACACAAAGAAAAACAAATTCCATTTTTCTTGATGCTATTGCTACATAATTGCTTTTTGATTCAACATGATCAGCTTACACAGTTGTGTCTTTTCCCTTAAGAGACTCTCAGAAAAGACATGTCAGATGTCTGACTAGTGCTACTCCTGGACATCCTGCCTTTATTCCTCTATATTGGTTCTACCTCTGTGGGCTATATGCAGGAAAAATAGAAGGTGAGTTATATCTGTGATTCAAGTGTCATTGAATGGCTCATAAGTTCTCTCACCTATTTGTCAGTGGACTAGAAGTTCTTGTCATTGTCATGTTTTTGTTTTTGTGTAATACAGAATGCCAAGGGATTGTGTCTCTCTAGAAGATGTAGATCTTTCCTAGAAAGGTAACAAATAAAGCTATTAACACCACCTGTAAGTCATTATCATGTAGAAACAATTTGTATAGCAGAAAGCAGTCTCTTAAAAATATGTGAGATGTGAATGTGAAAAAGTGAAATTGTAATTCGGGAGGGAAGTAAGATGGATGAAATAAGTAACCAAAATTTGGATAATACTTAGAGGAATTGGTCAAGCTGCAGTCCCTTCTTTGGAGATCTCTCTTGAATTGCATGAAGTCACTGAGTTGCTGAATGTGAAAAAAGAAAAGGAGAGAAATAATAATGCAGTTGAAAAGGGAAATGGGGCCAATCCTGAAGTCCAATCGTTTTTTCTCTGACTTGTCTCAGTAATGAATAAAAACAGAATCAGATCCAAGATAAAAAAAAGTCCAAGATAGGTAAATGGATGGAATTTGAAACTTGTTTGGCTATCAGTATGTCACTGATGATAACAATATGGATCTTGCAAATAAATGTTAATAATAATAATAATAATCGTATAACTAGTATTTGCATCAAGATTTACAAAGCTCTTTATAAATATCCTTCTGTCACTCTATTTTATCATCATAACAACCCTGGGAGATAGATGCTATCATTAGCCCCATTTTATAAATGAGGTAATTGAGATAGGTAGATTAAATCACTTGGTAAGTCTCTGAGGCCAGATTTGAAAACTCAGATCTTTATGACTTGGGTCCAGCACTCTCTCAAATACTGTGCAACCCAGATAAAGACATTACCTTAGTTCAACTGTCTAAAACATGATAATATTTAATCACTCATGGCTTCAGTGTTCTTTTAGGTTATGTTAGGGTTTTTAAAATAAATTATTGAATTTTTATAATTAATACTGGACCCAAAAGATCACTTATAGTAAATGAAAATTAAAATTTAATCATGGTTTCCAACCTAATATTATGTGAATGAAAGATATTTCCATGAACAAACAAAATTTGAATTTCAAAAATATTAGAAAAGAGGGAGATAGGATAAATGAAAATAAGCTTTCCTATGTTTAGAAGATCATAAAATTTGTATCTCTGCTATCTTTACACATGTTAGCTGCTAATTCCTAATATTTTTTAACGTTTTGATAAGTATGTAGGAAGAAAACCTTAAAAGTAAAAATAATTTTAATCTTAATATATATTGTATTATACACTTCCAACTTAAAAAAAAATCATTGAGGCAATGACTAAATCATTTTAGCAATATACATTTAAATCCCAATAAGATACATAAAATTTTGTTTCAAATGATAAGGCAAAGTATTTTAAATAATTTGCTTAATTAGCATGCTTAATCAATGCTTTGTTGTATCTTATTTGCCATCGTGTATATGTGTAGATATGTTTACATATATATATATATATATATGTTTACACACACATATATATATATACATAACTAAATATTCATCCAAACACATACATATATATGTATGTATATATATATATATATGTATGTATATATATATATATATTTGTATATGAAATTCAACACATACTCTCTTACTGGAAACACTTTAAAATCCAAGTCATTTGCTTCCTTTTCTTTTTTAAGCCTATTACATATAGTCCATCCAATGTCAGTGAGTGATTGATCCTGCAAAATCAGAGCTTTAGATGAAATACTATGGAAGAACTTCCATAATCACAATGTTTTATTTAAGCCCAAATGTGAATTGTAAAAACTTAAAATCATTTTCCATAGAGACCTAAGACTAAAATATAGCAGGGTTGAGCTGGACAGAGCTGCTTTAAGAATTAATATGTGTGGAAATCTGACATACTAAGTCATCAGAAGAATCCCTGAAGTTTTCAGCTGGCCAAAAGAGGAGGAACAATTGGCTAGAGAACAAGAATCAAAAAATTCAGCTATATCCTGGAATGAGGATAAAAAGTGGAGTTAACTCTTTACTCCCCAGGAATTCTCTATACTCTAGAAAGAAAAATAGCCTTTAAAAAATAGGACTATCAGATTTTGGAACTGCAAGGAATCAAAGGAGTCATCTAGTTCAACTCCTTTTTTTTTTTTTTTTTTTTCTTAAACAGTAGGGGAAAAAAGCCTCATAAGCAGTAAGGTGTCAAAGTGGATGGAGTTCCAGGCTTGTAGTCAGGAAGACTTGAATTAAAATATGGTTTTCAACAACTATTAGCTGTGTGATTCTGGGCTAGTCACTTAATTTCTGTTTGCCTCAGTTTCTAATCTGTAAAATGAGAATAATAATTACCTACCTCTCAGAATTGTAAGAATCACAGGAGTAGAGTACTTATCATGCAGTTGTAGTCATAATAGCAACAGCAGTAGCTGCTGTGTCTCATTAAAAATGTGTTTCCACATGAAAAAAAGGAGTGGAAGATAGAAAACGCATAACTAAATTAGGAAGTATTAGAGAAATTTCAGTGATTCTTCAGGCCATACCTGCATGGACTTTGGAATATAGGATTACTTCTTTCAAAGTCTCAGAATATTCACTCCACTGGGGATTTTGAGTAGAATTAAGTCCAGAGTTTACTCATTCCTTAGTCTATTCCTGAAACTCAGATACTGAATAGAGTACTTTCAAAGGTCCTCATAGGCTTATCATTCATGTGACATAGCTTGAGCATCATAAATCTGGTTCTAACAGCTTCAAGGAGGCAGATGTATCTTAGCTGACATTTTATCTATTCCAGTCCCTATCTATCCCTTCAGGGACTGAACATAGTTCTGCATTTGATGATAGTCCCCTATGTTTGGCTTTGGGAAACCACAATGTGAAGAAAACTCAGAACCTAAGACCCAGCAGAGGCTTGGAATGTCTCTACTATATCCAAATTAGATAATTAATATATTTGGTATGTTATTAATTTCAGTAAATAATTAGAGAGAAGAAAGAATTGTGTATTCTCCTTTTTGTCTCCTCAACTTATATATGCACATAGATATCATGCCTTACTCTGATTTGGCAAACATAAAAATAAAAATGAACAAGACCTTTGCAATGAATTAAAAAAAGGCAGAGTGGTAGAGCAGTAGTATCGCTGGATTTGGGATGCTAAGACTGACTCAGTCACTTACCACTTATGTGATCTTGAAAAAATCATTTACCTCTCAGCCTCAGTTTCATCATTTTAAAATGAGGAGTTTGGATGAGATGAATGCTAAGATATCCAGCTTTAAATTCTAGGAATCAGATATCAATTGTTATGCTTCACTTATTCAACATATTCAATTATTTGTCAACTCTTGTCATCTCTCACTTCGTCACTGACTTCACTCTACATGTTCAATCATAACATCTCCCCACTGACAGAGCCAACACTTTAGTCCAATTCTTCCTCATTTCTGAATAGCCTCCTAACTAATACTTCTGCCTGTCATCTTTCTCCATTCTATTCCATCTCCTAAACCATAGCTCTAGTAATGTTCTGAAACTGTAAATATGACTATAGTACACCCCTTGAGTAAGTTTCTATTTATTACCTCTAAGATGAACTACAAACTCCTCCATTTGACATTTAAAGTTCATCATCTAGTCCTTGCCTGCTTTTCCCAATGTCATTACTTAATCTTTTCCTTCCCATTCTACCATTCAACCAAACTGGAATTCTTGTAGTTTTCTATATTCCATCTCCTATCTCCTATACCCTCACCCTCAGTCACAGAGTGTGATTTCTTTCCTGATCTCCATCCCTTAAAATCTTTGGTTTTCTTTCAAATTCCAAGTTTGGTAAAATTTTCTATATGAGACTCTTTCCTTTACTGTTCCACCCCTATAGTTACGAGTGGATCTTGCTCCAAGATTATCATACTATACATGTGTATGTAGGGGGCTGGTGACTTTGCTGTCTGCTCTGTCAAAATGTAAGCTTTTCAAAGACTACTTCACTTTTGCCTATGGCTCCCCAGTCTTAGCATAATGTCTGAAACATAGTAGATATTCAATAAATTATTGTTGCTTCGTTAAGAGGCACATAAAGGAACCAAGTTCCACATACATAAAATATGTCTCAGCATTCTTATACCATGATCCTGACTTCAGGAAGGTCATTCTCTGTTCTAATTCAGCATATAAGAAGGAAGTAGAAAAATATAGAGGCAAAATTTCCTCCACTTTGTAATTAGTAAAACATAAAGTAATTGCTTATAGGGATACACTGAGAGAATCAGGCTTGATTCATGGAATGTTGAACATATTGATATGTCAAATCTTTGGAGAAAGGAAGATCATATTCAGATATTGGTTATCTTGTTGGGAAAAGAACTCCAGTAGCAGCTGACTAGCTTACTATATCAAAGAACTGGAATACCCCAGCAATATTTCTTGGAAAAAATAGAATTAGGACAAGCAAAAGTAAATCCTATTAAGCTACATCTCAGTTAAGTTACATCTGGTATACATTGTGGTCTGTTTCTGCTATAGCTTTAAACCAGTGTAAAGTATGGGATATGGCTAAATCTGTATTACTGGATAGTATTTATTGAGCAGGGACACTATTTTCATCTTCAATGTAAAATATCTCTTCATGATGCAATATCATATCCTGCCTTTTTAAAGAACAGATTGCTATGAATTAAACTAACATATTAATTTAACCAACTGGGCTAGGCTGCCATGATGAAGTTAGAATAGTGATATATTATCCAGTTTCAGCAGAATAGTAACACATTATCCAAAGCCCAGGAAGAGTTCTACAAGTGACTCCTTATTTAGACTCAAACTTAGTGGATGCAGTCTGGGGAAGCCTGACCCCAAAGAAAGTGGGTCAAGCTTTTTCCTCACTCTATTTATCATTGAACTCAACTCAGAATCCTGGGAGCAATCTCCTAGAGCTTAGTTATGGCTCGTGTTTATTTTAGGAGTTACCTTAAAAGAGGGCCCTTTTAGAAAAGGTGTGCAATGTACAAAATAGATATGAGTTATAGGACAGAGATTCATTTCTTCAACTCCTTTTTTCTTACCACCTTAACACAATATCTAGAAGTATTCTTAACAACAACTTTTGAGTTTTCAACTATTCCTCAAAAATATTACTATGATAAAACAGTCACAGTCACAATCCATGATGATTTTTTTTTCATAAGCTTCCTCAGTCTGTCTTGTCCCAGCTGTCTATTAAATTAAAGAGAGCCAGGTCTAGACATTCTTGATTTTTCTAATTTACGTACAATAATTTTATATCCTCAAAATCGTCCTTAAAAAGTTATCTCTTCAAAACATCAAAATATATCACAAATAAACAAAATGGGCCTTACTGATCAGGTTATTCTCAAGTTGTCTACTCCTCTTCTCCTGCCTTTCTTTTTTTTTTTTTTTTTTTTCTTTTTTGCCCCTGAGGCAATTGGGGTCGAGTGACTTGCCCAGGATCACACAAGTAGAAAATGTTAAATGTCTGAGACTAGATTTGAACTCAGGTCCTCCTGATGTTCTTCTCACTGCACCACCCAACTGTCCTTCCTGCCTTACTTTCTAAGAATATTATTCTAGCCACTGCTGAGTAGCATTAATTGATGCTGCCAATAGTACTGAATTACAAAAAACAAATGTTTGTTAGTTTTTTAAAAAGAAAAAAATATATAATTTTGTAAGATGTCCTGTATCTTAAAGACATGTAGATAACAGAAAAATGTCATAAACTATGACAAACAAGTGATTTTTCCTAGCCAAGCATAGAGAATAATAGTGAGCTACATAATAACAAAGGAAACAATGAATTTCAAAATCTCAGACACAATCATTGATCTTATACAGATAAGAGCCATCTGCTGATTCCTAGGACAAGAAGCTTTTAGATTTCTTTGGTAAGTTACCTATGACTTTGTCTATAAGTATCTGATATGATAAGAAAAGATCAAGAAACAAGCAACTGAAATATCTTCCCTATTAACTTCCCAGTATGTTTAAAATGTATTGACTGTAAGTTGTTCTAAAGATGAATTCAACTTAGTACATTTTATCAGCGTGTTATGTTTAACTTGCTGTCTTAAGAACCTAAACATTTCCTCTGACATCTCATTTATACTATTATTTTTCTTAGGCCTTCCACTTTTTTCCCCATAATATGAAAAATCCACTTCTTCCCTGGCTAAATTATTAAGAACTAAAAAATGCTTTCTGGTAAGATCTTCCTCCCACTTTGCGGCTTCTTCCCTACATTTATCATCACCAAATAGAAAATGGACTTTGGAAATCTGATATACATTCATGAAAGCAAAGTTGTTTTAAAAGAAAAAAAAAACATGCTTAAATAGAATTTCCATCTTTTTTTAGCCAATATTTTATTGCAGCTTTTTTTTAAGGACAGCTTTTCTAGAATAGCACTTAAAGATTCTCAAGGTGAGACTATCATTCTGGTTATGCATTCAGGGATAGAAGATGAAACAAGAGCATTCTGGGAATGAGAGAGGAAGACAGAAAAAAATAAAGAAAAAAGATTACCACATAAATATGTATGCAAGATTTTTTAAAAATACCCTGAGTTTAAAAAGTTTGAGTCTATCAAGTTTCACTTGAGTCCTGCAGTGATCGTTTTTTTTCCCTTTCTTTTTGTGGGTATCACTGTATACATATTAATTGTGAAAAATAATTAGTTTGTTTATTCATGGTGGAGGAGGGGGAGCATTTGCCCTAAAACAGCTATATAGAAATAAACAAATAAATTACCTTTCTCCTTCAAATATTTATATGATTTCTCAGTTTTCCACTTTGTTCCTATAGAACTAATCTTTCTCCTCTGTGATAATTTCCTATAAAAGATGTGGTAGGATAGAAAGAAAGAAAGAAAGAAAGAAAGAAAGAAAGAAAGAAAGAAAGAAAGAAAGAAAGAAAGAAAGAAAGAAAGAAAGAAAGAAAGAAAGAAAGAAAGAAAGAAAGAAAGAAAGAAAGAAAGAAAGAAAGAAAGAAAGAAAGAAAGAAAGAAAGAAAGAAAGAAAGAAAGAAAGAAAGAAAAAGAAAGAAAGAAGGGAGGGAGGGAGGGAGGGAGGGAGGGAGGGAGGGAGGAAGGAAGGAAGGAAGGAAGGAAGGAAGGAAGGAAGGAAGGAAGGAAGGAAGGAAGGAAGGAAGGAAGGAAGGAAGGAAGGAAGGAAGGAGGGAGGGAGGGAGGAAGGAAGGAAGGAAGGAAAGAAGGAAAGAAAGAAAGAAAGAAAGAAAGAAAGAAAGAAAGAAAGAAAGAAAGAAAGAAAGAAAGAAAGAAAGAAAGAAAGAAAGAAAGAAAGAAGAGAGAGAAAGAGAGAAAGAGAGAAAGAGAGAAAGAGAGAAAGAGAGAAAGAGAGAAAGAGAGAAAGAGAGAAAGAGAGAAAGAGAGAAAGAAAGAAAGAAAGAAAGAAAGAAAGAAAGAAAGAAAGAAAGAAAGAAAGAAAGAAAGAAAGAAAGAAAGAAAGAAAGAAAGAAAGAAAAATAGATAGAGATATTCTGGTAGAAAGTATTGTTATGGTTCCTATGTTTGGAGAATTTCTAATACATGGAGCATTAAATGGAATATACTGTTGGAACTATCAATTAGTCTCAGAAAAAAATTATTAATTTTTCAAGAAAAGTTATTAAATTGTTTATACTCTTCAAATTCAAGATCTCACTATCCCCGAAGAAAATACTTACAGCAAAATGTTCATAGCAACATTATCAATATTAGAAAGAAAAATATTGGAGTAGTTTTGCTAAGTTGACTGAGTGAAGAAATCAAAACCAATAAGAACCATATATTTAATAGCTATAATTGTGCAAATAAAGTGAATTTTGAAAGATCTAAAGAATCTGATCAAGTAAACTGCTAATGTTAGGTCATCACTCAAAATTTAAAGACACATGCCTTCATTTTATTAACAAACAATAGGCTATTGCAGGAAATGTGCTTTGTAGGAGGATTTTTGTGTGACTAAATAAATAAAATTTGAAGAAATACCAAAAAATGGAGTACAGTTATTTCTTCTACATATAAAATTTGTGATCACAATTTGGATATGTTATGGGTCACATAAGAAATTAAAGGGGAGTTTGAGAGGAGTTTTGCGGAGGCTGTAGATGACTTTCAGAGGCCAGCAGACAACACAGAAAAATTTCAGAAACTCAGAAATGCATAAAATATACATATAGTATTATATAATGTTTTAATATTTCAGCATTTAATAGTATAATACTTCAAACTTCTTCTCTGGTACAAAAAGAGGGTCAAGAATTTTTTTGGCAGATTTTCCTGATCATGGAAGCACTGAATTCCTAACCACCAGGAAATGGAAGGGTTAACTATATGTAATGTTAGTCTTACTTTCTTTTTAATGATTGATAGAAATGCTATGCCATTATAAAATTATTAAATTTTGCACAGCTTTGAAAATTGAGAGTTTGGCAGCTTTGAGTGTTTTTGCCTTTTAATCTTTCCTGTTAACAAGAAATAAAACACTAGTGGGTTCAACAAGGTGCCTGAAGAGTAAATATGATTGGGTTTAAAAGTTAATGCTTGTTCCAAGGCTTCAAGTGCCATCTAGAGACCACAAACATTGGTGTAGGTGAAGCTATAGTTGAATGAAATCATTTAGCACCTGCTATTAAAATATGTGTTTTAAGGACAAAAATAAAGGGAAAGGGAACAGGAAACAGGCTTTCCAATGAGACGGTCTTTTGCTAAATAAATAAATTGTGACATACTTATTAGATAATCTAGTGATAAATAGAGCTTCAATAATAACTAGAGACCTCACTTAATGATCTCACTTAGGTTCTGTGTTGTTTTTATTGTTCATTTATGAAGATCAGCATTGTCTTGCAAAATAGTAATTTAGGTGTTAAGCACACCTCTCCTGTGAGTGCTTTAGGGTTTGCTGAGCCCTTTTCAAAACTACTCTCCACCTTTGGTGTCCACCTTCATTCAACTCTTTCTCACCTGTGGCTCTAAGCAGATGTAACTTGCATAGCAGCCACACCTTACTTAAATTGTCTTGACAAACAGAATAAACCAATTTGAGGGTTACCCACATGCCCAAATGCATCTCTATGTTAGGAAGATGTCTCCCTCTCGCAGTGGAATAGACCTAGATGAAAATAATTTGTTCTAATAACCATGAAGGCAGTTGAAGCAGATGCTGTGCAGTACTTAAATCTTGGTCAGACATTGAAAACAGCAAGGTCATTCATTGGCTATTGCCAGTTGTCCTGACTTTTGTCACTGTACTACGGTGACTCTGAAAAAGAGAATGAGACTGGTGGTTTTGTGCAATTCCATCTCATTTAAACCCAGTTCACATTGAAGTCATGACATCCTGTGATGTCATTGATACTCTTTGAAATGAATGACAAATAAGATCTTAAAGGTTTATCCAAGAGAACTAGCCTCATGGAGAAGAATGAATATGAAGATTTTTAATCTTGTCTGGAGAGTCATTGTCTCTGAAAGAGTATCTGGAGCTCAAAGAGAAACTGGCCAAAGTCTCTAGTGCAGCAAGTGGGAGACAGGAATACAATTGAGGTACCAGCTTTTCCCAAAGTTGGCTTCTTCTCAGATTCTCTGCAATCATATATCCTGTCTCCCAAACAAGAAGCCAGAAGACCAAACTCTCTTTCCTCTCAAGCTCTCATCAATCCTGCTCCTTATAGAGGTGGAATATTGAATACCTAGTCTCTACTAATAAGGAGAGGCTTTTGCGAACAGACTTGAAGCCATGGGTTGCACAAGTATTCTTTGGGAGTAAAAATATTTTAAGCATTAAAGGATGGAAATGTTAACTTTTACAATCAAAGCAAGTGCAGCCCTATGTAATTAAGGCATCAGCATTCCTTTTCTATGCGTTTTACAGAGAATATGCTCAGTTCCATCATGATTTCAGGAAAAATGCATATGCATCCTTCATGCTGAGTAGGAATACTATATTTATGATGTATTGGAAAGAGCTCTCATTCTAACTAGCTATCTGATGCTGGGTAAATCCATTTTCCTCATCTGCAAAATGAGATAATTGGATTACATAACTTCTGGGATCATAGGATCACAATCTAGAACTAACAGAGACTTCACAGTTTATCTTCCCTGGTTTTACATGTGAAGAAATGAAGCTCAGGGAGGTGATAATCCTAACAGGTGGGACTTTGAACATACCCATCTCAGAAAGCAGCAATCTTTTCCACTGATCATATTAGATATTTTTGACTAAGAAAGATAATGACAAAATGAAAGGGCTATAAGAAAACAGGTAAATTAGTATACTGTTGGTAGGGGTAGGGTTGTAATTTGATTCATGGATTCTAGAAAGCAATTTGGTACTATGACCCTAAAGTCATTAAACTGTAAAAACCCTTAAAATACTATCACCTCTAGACCTAAATCCCTAAATCCCAAAGAAATAAAAAAGGCAAAGTTATTTTTGTTGCATTAAAGATAGAGAAACTAAGAGGATATCCATCAATTTGGAAGTAGCTACAAATTATGGTATGTAAATGTAATGGAAAGTTATTGTGCTGTAAGAAATGATCAAAGACAATTTCAGAGAAACGTGGAAACACTTCATGAGCTGATGGAGAGTGGAATGGGCTGGCCCAAGAAAACACAGTTAATGCAATTATAACAGTATGAAGGCATTCTAAAGAATTTGAAAGACATAAGATCTCTGAAACAAAGACCAAGCAAAATTCCAAAGGACTGATGATGAAGTATTCTACCCACCTTATGATAGGGATGTGATGAATGCAGGACCCAAAATTAGATTTGTATTTTTTGGACAGAGATAATATATAAAATCCTCTGTTTTCACTTTCAGAGTCCTTTATACTCTACCCCTCTCTTACCTTCCCAGTGTTCTTATATCTTACTCCACTCCATATACCCTTTGATCTAGTAACCCTGGTTTCCTGGGTATTCCATGAACAAGGCTCATCTCATGGCATCTTCTCATGGGGATATGTCTGTCCTTTAAGACCTAGCTAAATTCTAACCTTTTATAGGAAGCCTTTTACAAACCCTTCTAATTCTAATTCCCACCCCCTTTAGTTATTTCTTTTTATGTTGTATGTAGTTTGTATGTGTTTGCTTCTTTTCCCAACTTTAGATTATGAGCTCCTTAAGAGTACATACTGTTTTTGTGCCTCTGTTTATAGCCCTTGACACACATATTATTAGGTGCTTAACAAATGTTGTCAGTGGAGAAATTAGTTTTGTTTGACTATGCATTTTGGTTACAAGGATGTTTTTATTTATTTATTTTTAGTTTTTTAATTGGGGATGGAGGGGGTCTGAGGAATATAAGAGGGAGAAAAAAACTTAGTTTTCCTCACTTAAAATTAAAAATATTTTTAAAATTCTTCTTTTATGAGGAGAAATATCATCCAATTTTAAATGGAAATGGAAATACACCACAAGCAACATTGTAATACATACAGTAGATATGTAACCATCTCATTATTTCTTCTTAGAACAGCTGTCAATCCTTGTTTCCAGACATCCTGATACTATCTAGGTTTTTTGTTTGGGTTTGGTTTGGTTTTTGTTTTAATTTTTATCCAACTACAGTGACATCTACTGTTCAATATGAAACCTAATTCTTCCTACCCAGAAGGGCACAAAATTTCTATCAAATTTTTTCTTTTCTTTACTTTTTCATTTCTTTTTTCTCTTCTATTCTCTTTTGTTTTTGTTTTTTTTTCTTTTGCTTTCAGAAAAGAAGAAAAAATCCACACATGTTTCATTTTAGAACAGCCAGAGCTTTATAGGTTCATGTTTTTGCTCCTCCCTTGGGTATTTATTTATGTTCAGAATAATAAGTGATCGAAATATAAAGAGGTCAAAACTAATAATACTACCTATTGAATAAAAAGTGGGCAAATATAGCATAGAAAGACTTTCTTAAGCTGGCAAGTCTCTATGGGAAATATTGAAGTGGCTTTTATACATCTTGCAGTGATGGTTTTTGTTCATTGTTCCCCCTTTATCTTTTAAGAGGAATTGGATGATTGGCTTTTATGGTCATAGTATTTTAGAAAGTTTGGGACACAAGGCTGTCTGATGATCACACAATTGTGTGCTGACTTTCGGCTCCTGTGTTCCTGCACTGAAACAAAAAGGCTATTGTTTTTAATATAATAATAATACAAGGGGGAGGGGTGGAAACTACAGGTCTTTCCTCTACAGATAGAAAGTTGGCTTCCATTCAGGTCAGAGAGAAATAACAGAGTACATTTCCTTCAGGAAATGCGTTTTAGTGTTTCCTTTCACTCCCTTTCATTTCTTAACACATTACAAGGAATTGCTGAAGATGTTTTTAAAATTCCAGAAAAATTAAGCAAGGTGAGTAGAAGCTTGAAGCCAAAGTGATGTCAGTCTTAGCACTCAAGACATTTGTGTGACTTGGGGTTCTTTCCCCCTCACCAATTTCACCTAAAGTCCTTACTGGGTTAACCTGACAAACTTATATTATTCAAAGTATTGCTGAAAGTTGGAAAAGAGAGTCCAAAGACATGAGGTTATTAAGATATTTTTATTTAAGAGCTAGGAGAGCTAGCAAGGAAAACGCTGTTGTAAGGAAAAACAGAAAGAATTGTTTAAATCATTATCTGTGAACAGCAAAATGTTTAGCATTTTCCTAAATGTCTAATTGCTTAGAGGAGAGAGAGAGATCCAATTAAAATACACTTTAGTACCTTTCTCACCCAATTTTGTCTCAGTATGTAGATCTTGGAAGCCAGCCATAATTACTGAAACCCATTGCATTTTTCAGTGACATGAGGGACAGTGAATATGTTTAATAGCCAGATGTTATCATTTGGACAAACACATATTTTCATAGAAGAAAATAGGCAATAGTAGACATTATAAAATTATTAAAGTTTAGCTAAATTCATATTGCAAATGCACCCTCTGTGTTGCAATGGAAAAGACTACCACACAGACAGATAGACAGATAATGTTGCTTCTTTTAACTCTAATGATTTATGAGAGGAATAAATTAATCAAGGAAAATGGAATTCCCCCCCCCCCATAGCAGACACCAGATAGCAGGAATTTTTTGTCCTTTGTTTAGATTTCCAAGTACAATATGTTCAAACTTCTACTGATATTAAAGGAAAAATAATCAGATTACTACTAATCATGGGAAGAACCGAGAGGAAAGGAATTATCCAAAATCTTGACATCAAAAATAACAGATCAAACATTGAGAAACCTATGTGATATATATATATATGTGCATATATATATATATATATACACATATATATATATACATATATATAGTACTATTTGTTAGATACTAGATGATTCCAAATGTTTTCCTATCAGTTTATACTATCATATTTTAATTATTAATCTTCCACCCTTCCTTTGTCTATTTGCTCCATCTCTCAATCCATAGTTTGTTTTGTAAGAACTGTAGTAGGAGGATGATTTTGTTATAAGGGCACATTTTCTTTACAAAAGTAACATACTATTGAAATCAAGATATTATATTTATCCATGAGAAGTGTACTATGTGCAGTTCTATTCCTCTCCCCCCAATAAAATGTCTTTTGGAACAAATTGCTAACCAATGACTATAAGAGGTATATGCAGGTTCTGGGGGGAAAAAACGCTTAAAGCCTTTTTAGTACTTTTCTGCTTTAGGAACCTGTAAAGTTTATTTGGCAGAAGAAAGATAGGCACAGGATTTGGATGCACACCCTAATGATGATAACACCACATTTCCCCATAAAATGTTCAACAGGAAAGACTGGAAGGTAGGTTAGTGCTCCACTGTCATGTCTAATTAGAAAGAATCAGTACCAGTTCCTGACTAAAATTGTCAAACAAAAAGAAAGAGTTCAAGGTATAGCCAAAAGTAATTGTGCTAAAGGAAAACATCAAAAGCAATCAGGTTTTATATCCTGCCTTGACATATACTACTTTTATGGTTTACAAATGAGGAAAGCATCCAAGCTTTAAAGCACCTCCACAGTAAATATTTTTCCTCCCAAAAGCATAATCCAAGATTCAGTGGGATCCATTTTGCAGCCTGGTCAGGATTATAGAGCTTCCTCAGCTGCATGAAGTGTTTATCAGCTTGGCCAAATGAATGCCAAAAAAATAAGCAGAGCTGAATTGGCACAGAATGCTACAGTGGAGATGGTGTGTAATAATGAGATCCAGAGCTCCCCAATGGAAGACTTAAGACACTGTAGATTTGTTGTTTTTATTTTAATTGAATTTTTATTTTAAAATGTACACATAGTAGTTGAATGCAAAAATAAAGTCAGAATGCTTCTCAAATCTTAGCTAAACTGAAGCAATTTTCGGAAAAAGAAAAACTGCACAACATAATCCAGTTTTCAATAATGCCTACTGCTTCTAAATAGTGTTTCTTTTTTATAGTGAGATTAGACAAAAGAAGAAATATATTATGTAAATATATATGTATATGTATATTATAATATATAGCTATACATATGATTGCATATGTATAAAACTATATGTTATACATATGTGTATATACACATATACACACACAAGGCAGCTAGTGGTACCCTGGTTAGAGCACTGGGCTTGGAATTAGGCAGACTTATCTTCATGAGTTCAAATCTGACCTCAGATCCTTACTAGCCGTGGACGACTCACTTAACCCCATTTGTTTCAGTTTCCTCATCTGTAAAATGACTTGGAGAAGGAATGGCAATCCACTCCAGTATCTTTGCCAAGAAAACCCCAAATAGAGCCACAAAGAGTCACATGCAACCAAAATGATTCAATATCAATAATATGCACATATATACATATATATGTATAAATACATGCATGGATGTATATACTTAAATCCACACATGGCTACCACCATTGTGTCCTCCTAAAAAGGATGATGCTTTGCCCATCATGCAACCTGAATACTACAGAAATGTAGAGAAGCCAAAGGGTATATTAATGTCAACACCAGTAGTTTAGCTAATGCCAACTGATGGAAATATAGATTTGATGGTGGTATGAGAGACTAGCCAGCAGGAAAGACCAAATAAGTATTTTTCAGTGCTTAGCATAGTGAAGAGAGTCCTAGACAGGAATTCAGGAACACCTACATTCAAATCCCATCTCCATCTTAATTGTGTGACCCAGAAAAGTTCAATTAAGTTCTCTGAGTTTGCTTCCTCAGCTATCAAATGATTTTGGACTATATGCTCAACCATGATCTATATGCTGGAATCCCCTGACATTGATATTGACTAAATTGTTGATAAATGTTAGCAATTGAGAACTGGGTAAGCATTAGCTTTCAAAATTGATGAATGCAAGTAAAACAATAACAATTTGAAATATAGCCAAGAAACTGACTATATTACATATTCAAGAAAAAATGTTGATTTTCATTTCTAAATATTTGACAACATCCATTTATATAGTTAAGGAACAGGCAAATTATTTCAATTACATCAATATTTCATGCAAAGCTGTTTGAGGATTTTTTCCCTAATGATTATTTTGCTAATTATCTTAGTTTTCACTTGGTTTTTCAAATATAGATACATAAAAGAAGAAGGGAGATAAAAGAAGCAAGTAAATAACAGAAAAATGATTTTCTCTAGATGAATGGGGAAATGAGAATTACATTAGAATCACCACTGCCACTTCATGTAACTCTTAGGCAGACAATAGTGAGAACAATGCTGTTCAGATGACTATTGTTCTCCATGTTCCTGGCAGATTTCACTCCTTTTATTTGGAATGACAATAAACCAAACATTTCTGTACTAAAGGGCCAGGTCAGTGCACACACACACACACACACACACACACACACACACACACACACACCTTTCCCATCAAACTCCACTTGCACTCCTATGTTTATTACTTAAGGACCATTAAGCAAATAAAGTCTAAAATCTGTTAGTCCTGTTCCTACCTCTCCCTCCCTACCTCCTCACCACCATCATCCACTTTTCTATCCAGTTTTCCTTTCTTATGGATTTTAATCTTTTCAATTCATGAATTTGCATTGTTCTAACTTAATGAAACACTGACATTTTACCCAATGTTGTACATGTGTTAATTTTTAACATTTCCCCAGAATTTTTTGGTATTTCAGAATTCAATTATGAGGTCTCTTGAGTGTATTTTTTAAATAACAGGAATAGTGTTCTGAAACTTTCTCATGAGCTCTTCATTGGACACTTTCCTCCAAGAGGTTATACAGTTATTAAACTTGAGTTTGAATCCTGACTGTGCTTTATGCAACCTATATAACAGTGACTAGCTTACCAAGTCATATTGCCTCATTGGACCTGCCTGTTTGCCTTACTTATAAAATAATGGAGTTATATTAGATGACTTACAGGTTCCTTTATACTTTCATAATCCTAGAATTCTTGAATGCGTTACTATAATGATAGTTAGAAATAAATTGATAAATAGGTTTGTTGAATGTAATAAGCAAAAAATTGGCTGATTAAGGCAAAAGAAGTAAGCATCCTTCTTTTATATCCTTCTTTTAGTAGATTACAGACTATATCTATCGCTTACTTGAGGACCTCCAATGATGAGAAGAATCTTGCCTTCTAAGAAAGACAGCTTATTCTACATTAACAAAATCACAGAATTTAAAAATGGATAGGAGCTATGTGAAAATAGAATTCAATTTATAATATACATGATGGAAATTTTTTGCATGACTATACACGTATAACTTGTATTAAATTTCTTCAATTCTCAGTGGCTGGATAGGTGAAGGTGAGAGAATCAAACTCAAAATTTAAAAAACTAATGTTAAAATTATTTTTACATTTAACTAGGGAAAATTAAAATACTAAATTTTTAAAAATTTATATATGAAAGAAATTCCTATTTCATTATTTTGTTTCATTAAACATTGGGAAGTTTTTTCTGACATATGTCAAGCTAAAATCTCCTCCACAAATTGACACCTATTGCTCCTACTTCCATCCTGTAAAGTTAAAAGAAGTAGATCTATATTCACTCTTACACATGATAGTCTTGCAAATTCAAGTTCAACTAAGTCTTCTCATCTCAACCAACTTATTTCTATCAACCAAACTTTAATACTGACAAAATTTTTTAGATCTCAACTCAATTCAATATGTGACTTATTCTTCACATCTTTGTGTCATCTGCCATTCTTAGTATGTATGCCTTCATTTAAGTAATTGATTAAAAAAATGCTAAGAGTTTTTGACCAAGAAGAAATCAGTTCCCAAGACCCTTCACTAGATATCTCCCTCCATTGATCACCTCTCTCCAGGGCCAGTTATAAACTCTCAAAAATTTACTAAACAGTGCTGTCATGAAGTCTATCTCTACCACACAAAGATTGCATGAATAATTTTGGTCAGATGCCTTACTGAAATCTTGGTATGCCATGTTTCACAGCATTATCTTGTCAATAAAGGAAATGAGATTAGAATGACTTCATGAATCCCTGCTAACTCATTTTTATTGCTACTTGTTATTCTTTTGTGTGTGTGTGAAAATTCATTTACTGTAAATAGGTACAATAGGAATCTAATTGTTATGCTGCTGATTGATATTTTTAATAATAAATTAACAAAAACAAACAAGAATACATGGATGAAACATACTGACACATGGACTTTGTTTTTGTTTGCTTTTTTTTTTCCCCTGCTTCCTTTTCTAATAGTATACTACCATTTCTTCAATAATTTATGCTAGAATTTTTCCAGGAATTAAAGTCAAGAACTTCAAACTGTAATTTACAGAATCTTAACTTCTTTCCACTTTGTAAAATCCAGATTTTTACCCTCTTTTCAATGCAGTGGTACCCCTCCCATTCTCCTTGAGCTTTCAGAGATCAACAAAAACTACTTTATAATTACAGCTGCCAGTTTGGGTGTGGAGGACAGCTTTTGTTGTTACTGTTTTGAGGATTAAATGTGATGTTGGTCAAGTTCTTTGCAAAAAAACTTTTAAAATTTCTAGAATGGTGGGACCTTGTAGAGTTTGTAGTCTGATTTCATATCCTTTCAAAGAATTGTGTTCTTCTAAGCCCCAATGAAACATATAAGTAGGGCTTTTTAAAGGAGAATTGTTGGTATGTATTACATTTCAAAAACCTCATAAAAATAGCTTCTCATACTTGACACATTTTTAGTTGTGTAATCTTATCATTAAAATTGTAATGAATAGGTCACAATTGGTTTTTAAAAAGAGTAACTGACTTTCTCCAACATTAATCCATAATTTATGAAACCATACTTAAGTAAGAAGGGTAAATCATTCAAGGGAAATAGTTGCTTACAAGTTTTTTTTTTAATTTAATTTTTTGAGACTATGTCTTTCTAATTCACCTGCACTGGAAGTATAAGCCAAATCCCACTTGACCTGCTCAGTTTCTGACATGAGCGGGCTCACTCCTCCCTAGCCAGCCTGGCAGCCTCACAAGCTTATCATGTTGGTGCCAGATTGAGGGAGCAGGGCAGATATCTAATCAGCCCAAATTCCTGTAGCTCAGAACTCCAGAATTCAAGAAATTCACCAGTCACATCCCAGATAGCAATCCACCCCAATGCACTGCTGGCTACAAGATCTTAAAGAAAGCTAATTTGCCTTTAAAATAATACAGGGATGTGACCCAGTTTCTTCAGATAATAATAAAATAAAATTTTAGTCTACTTTTGAAAAAGTTAGTTATTATTTCCCTTGAAATCTTTAAGTGGCAGGGACCAATCATATCTTAAAGATATTTTCCTCTCTGTTTTGCATATTGGAGATATTGAATAAATATCTTTTGGATTTTAATGTGTTGAGTTCTTAGGAGAAAGAGATAAAATTTAAGAGATTATTTTCCTGAACAATGCATCATTTTTGATCTATGTACTCTCACCCCACCCATATCCACCAAATTACTCCAGGGTTAAAGGGTTAATGACAGCCACAAAGTTGGTGCAAGGAAAATATTGAGAGTTTGGTATACTGAGCATATGGTTGCCAACCAGATTACCCCCAATGACCACAGACAGTCATTAAATACCTTGGTACTTGGCAATTCAGAAAAGACAGTATTACAAGAGCTGCTAGCTGCAGGGGGCATGGCTGCCTTAGACATGACTGACTGAAGATGCTCTCCTGATGCCTGGGTAATTCATGATTTTTTTCCTTTCAAAAATAAAGTGAAAGATGTACATAAAAAAGTTTTAACCCTCTGCTGTCCCTTTGCCTTAGCAACTAAAAAGTAGTGACTCCTCCTTTCCTTTTTCTCAAATATATAAATAAGGATATTCTAAAAATAAATTGGAGCTGAAAAGGAAACTTAGAAGGGGAGGGGCTTCTTTCAAGGGTGGAAATACGTAGTGCTGAGCACTTTATGAGTACTGTCTTATTTTTTTCTCACTGTAACCCTAGGAGGAAGGAATTATTATGACCTCCATTTTGAAATTGAGAACACTGAGGCAGACAGTGAATAAATGACTTGACCAGGATCATACATCAGAAGCAACAGAAGCTGATTTTTGAAATCAGGTCTTTCTAATTCTAGACCTAGCATCCTATCCACTGAACTTCTTTATTTACATATGAGAAAATTAAGTCCCAGAGAGAGAGAAATTACCTGGCCACAGTCACACAGAGCTAGCTAGTGGCAAAGTTGAGTTTCTAGTCTTGTTCTCTCTCATTCCCTTTCTGGTGCTCTTTCCTTGATATTATGCCATATCATTTGCATTAATGGTGAGTTTTATTCCTTTTGAGAAGTAATAACTGTTCTTCTTAAGCTGACTTTTCTGCTAACCGAAGCAAAATCTCAAAGAAATAATATCCATATTTTTTTTATCAGAAGATGGCAGGCAGAGAAGTAGGAGAGATTAATGTATGACATTGTTTTTTAATGTATTTGAATTTAGAAAGAGAGTTTGTAAGACATTTTTAACTAGCTATTATCATTTAAACATTGTGGGGGAAAGGAGAGAAGTCTGTTTTTGAAGAACAAAAAGAATATGGTAATATTAAATATTAAATTTTAAAAAGCTAATATTAAACAGAACTGGGAAATAAGGTAGGATTAAAGGATCATAGTAAACATAATAATGCCATCAACCTCAGGTTTTAACAAATAAATGACCTGTCCATTGCTTAATTTTGTAATATAGAACAAACTGAGATTTCAAGCAATTTTTCTCTACCAGTCACTGACTGAATTCATCCATAGTTCCAAACTACAAGCCCAAGAGTGACTTCACAAAATGGTAGTCAATCATTCCCGGATGGGAATTTTCACCTAGTCTTTCCTTAATAAACAAGTTCCTTATTTTAGAGAGAATTCCACTCTGGCACTTTAATATTTTTCTATTAAATTAGGCTTCTAATCCTTTTGCACTATACAATTACTCTCCCATCCAATTGCCAACTCCAGTCTCAACCCTATTGTTGCAACTACTTTGTTCCTATTGGCGAATTGACAACATTTTTACTGCTACTTATCTCATCAATTGAAAGGAAGGAATGAGAGGAGATGTCCCTAGGAGGGGAGAAATCATGAATTAACATCTTTGAACAGGGCTGGACTCTAATGCAAAATAGTTGTATACCCTCCTTGGAAACAGAATTGCTCATTAATGCATTATACATTCAAACTTGTTAAGCCCTTTAAAACATTAGTGCTTTTATTAAAGTTGTTAACAACTTCCATTTAACTGTTTCACATTAACAGTGGATTCTTAGTAAAGTGGGGTCCTTTGAATTAATCCCTCTTTAATTAGAAATCCATGAAGGTGATAAAAAAAATCCTTCCACTGAAAGGACTGTCACTTTTATCATGAGTTAAATTTAAAACAATGAAGGCTACTCATTCCAGGGACCATGAGCCTTAAGGCAGAAGATGGTTGTGTGAGATTGATGCAAAATACAGACTCTGGATGGAGTCATTTTCATCACCTGTGGAACTTGCTTTATTTGTTTTATGCAGTTTTTTATTTTCACATTCTTCAACTTTCATTAAACCTCAGTTATCTGCATTAAATCAAATGACTAACAAATAAGTTTGGGCTAAAGGGAATTTTTACTGAATAGGTACAACTATTAAAATATGTTTATTTGTATTATTTTAAAATCAAGCATTTGGGATTTTAGGAAGACATAAAGTCTACCTATTTCACAAATTCATTGTGAAGTATAATGAAAAAATACTTGTTCAAAATCTTTCTATGCCTTTGTATTACAGTATTTACTTGAAATTATCAATTTGATTAGAAAGCACTTTAGAGAGTACTGCAAACAAGTTATTTTTCTTTATAAAACCTTCATTATTGTAATTATTTACTTCTAAGAATAGACATAAAAGTTATTGAAACATTTATTTTAGACTCTTCCCTCATTAAAAAAAAAGTATCTGAGCTAAGAAAAGATGAAAATAAAACTAGAAAATACAAAAACAGAAGGACTTTAGTTTCAAACAGTAGAGCCCTATTATAAAATGAAATAGACTCTGAGCTCCATGCATCTTCAATGTCATCACCATCAGCAACTTTGCTGAATTGATATCCAACCCAAATCATAATAGTACAACATGGAAGCATAGCCCAGTGAAATGAACCCTGGCTCCTAAGGATCTAGCTTTGACCATATCACATTAGCTAAAAATATTGCCTATGTCATCCAGTCACTTTTAGATTTCTGTATCTTAACTCCTTCACTAAGAGATTTAGCTTTTTTCCCAAAATCTCTCCCAGGTTTATTATTTCAAGTACTGAATAATCCATATTTCTGTGTTGTTTGTTGTTATTCAGCATTATGACTGTTGATTGATGATTATTGTGATCATGATTCCTTTCAATCATGTCTAACTCTTTAGGATTTGGAAATTTTTCTTGGCAAAAACACTGGAATAGTTTGCCATTTCATTCTCCAGCTCATTTTACAGTTTCAGAAAATGAAATAAACAGGGTAAAATGGCTTTCTCAAGATTACATATTCAGTAGATGTCTAAGTTCAAATTTGAATTCACATAGATGAGTCTTTCTGATTCCAGGACAGTATTTTGTCCATTGTACTACCTATTTGCCCCTCAGAATTTTACAGTATCTTACAATTAGCAAATCCCTTTCCTCACAATAACCCTATAAGAAAGATACCTTAAGTATTAAAATAGGATATGCGGGGGGCCAACTTATAGCATAATTTTGCCTACTTTTTTCCCCCAATTAAGTGATTCACAGTAACCATTAGAAAAGACTAATTCAGACAAAAATAGTCACAGCCAGTATAGGATTGTACAAGGCTTTGAATGTAACACCAAAGGCATTGTAACCTTTTGGCATTCAGTGCTGAAGTAGATATTGAACTGAGAAGAATTTCATTTCATTAGAGCAAGCATGGAAGAATCAGTCCATGTGTATGTAGCTTTTCTTTTAATCCCACAAGGATTTCAGGACTTCACATGACAGTAGAATTTTCCTTATTCTCAATAAGTAATAAGCAAAGTTAATATCATATGTCTTTTTAGGAGAATGTGTGAAGATCATAGATTTAAATCTGGAAAGGACATAAGAACTATCCACTATAATCCTCTCAGAACCTACAGGGGTGAAGCAATTTGCCTAAGACCTCACAATGATATATTTCAGGATGTGAACTTAGATCTTCTCAATTTACATTCAGAATTCTTTGCCGTAGTCCACAATGCTTCCAATGGAGGGAATTTGGCTCAACAATCATACTTAGTTCCAGATTCAACAAGTCTTTGTCATTTCTGTTAATTTATCATCATCATCATCATCACCTCCCTAAATATTAATATTCTTACTTCAGAACTATTGGAGTTATTTGATTTTATAGATTTATTTTTAAAATAAAAAGTGATATGTTTTCTCCCGATTTATATAATTAGTGCCTTAGTAGAAATCTAAGTTTAATAATCATTACCTTAACTGAATAGGGTATACATTTTCAGATCATTTATACCCGTAAGCCTACCCAAAGTCATACATCAACACTTGGTTATAACATGGAAAAAATGTTGAGTTTTAAAATCTTTATAAGTGAATATATGTTTCCCCTGCATGGTACATTTTCTGACAGGACCTATTAAATTTAAAAATTCTGAGTGAGAACCCATCAATGAACTCTACAGTCTGTTGTTTGAAGATCAGCCTAAATAACTTCTAAAATGTTCATCACCAGCATAGTGGACAATAAGAATAGACTATTTTGGCTACAGAACTTAATGAAAACAAGATACTAGGTATAGAAAAATCAGCATGTTGATGGAAAACGTTTCCTTGCTAAGGAAATTAGAGGGTCAAGTTCAAAGTTAATCTTCATTTTTTTCACATTTTCAGTTTATCATCTTTTCCAGTTAAGTTGCCAGTAGTGTGTCCAATAAACATTTGTATAAATTGTAGAAGGTTTTACCATCATTATACTTTTGTCACAAGATAAAACATGATACATTTGTAGGGACTTCTAAGTATGCAGCAATGAAGAGCTATATTACCTTCTAAACACCGCAAGGTAAATTATTGATCACACTCTTCCTATGGAAAGAAATTTCTGAGACTTTTTTTCAACTCAGTAATGGAGTGTTGGGTGATGATGAGTTTACCTTGGAATGTGAGCTTTTTCTGTTTATTTTTCAAAATAATGAAAAGGTAAGACCACTTTAGACTTGTTTTCAATAGAATGTCATTAAAAGAGAGGAACAATCTTATCTTATTCCTTCTTAAGTAATAAATCTTGGGAGAATACATTTCTATACCCTTCAGTAATTCCCATATGACTCAGATTATAAGAATCATGAGTCACAAAATTTATCCTTTGCTCTAAAATAGATAAATCATTTCAAGACATTTTTTTAAAAAGGTATTTAACTTTGTTTTATTTAGTATGCTATTTGAGTGTAGCAGGGAATTTCTTTAAATTGTTCTCTTTAGAACAATATAATTTTATTATGCATTTATAAAACAACTTTTTTTTCCTTTACTTGTTTCATGAAACTTTTTTGATTCTTATTTATTTAAATTTTAATTTAAATTATGGAATAAAACAAGCATTTCCATAGCATAGTATAATAATAAAAGATGATTATACCTGAAAGTGCAAATATATTATGAACAACTTGTTAAAATTCCTTTTAAATATATAATCAAGATGTCATGTAAATTTCTTTTATTTCTCCTTTTCTTTCTTTCCTACCCTCTTCACTAGAGATGTCTACTATTAGACACAAATATATCACACAAATAGGTGAGTGTACATATATATGTATATTTGTGTACACACATATGCATATATGTATGTATGTGTAAATCATTCCATACATACATCTATTAATCATTTCTTTCTCTGGATGCAATTTGCATATTCATTCATAGGTTCTTTATAATTAATTTGGGTATTTATAATAGAAAAAATTACTTATTTACCCAGAGTTGTTCTTAAAACAATATTGCTGTTACTTTATACAATGTTCTCTTGGTCCTGCTCATTTTGGTCTTCCTATTTTATGTAAGTCTGTTCATGTTTCTCCCTTTATTTTTAAGTATTCACTATCTATATTCCAATATGTAATTATTGATATGGGCAGGTCAAATTTGAAAAGTCATTATCTTGCAACAGAATTTAGGAATGTAGCTTTAAGTAGAGTGAAACTGTTTCATCCTTTCTTTACATTGGGCTATACCTTAAATAATTATTTTGTCTTCTCATAGTTTAAATTACAAATATACTATAGAAGCATTGGCCATTTTAGGTATCCTTCATGTCCTTGCCATTTCCTTAAAATAATATCTTAATGGGTGAAAACAAAAGAAGTCAAAGATCTCCTTACAACATAGTTGTAAGCCCAGTTCTTTTTATTGCTCATAATCACGCATGTTTTCCTTTGTTACCCATTATTGATTATCTCTGTGAGTGTGCATGTGTGTATGTACACATATAGAGACACATATACATATATAGTTGTATGTATATATATATGTATATATATATATATATATATATATGATTAATCCTATATTGACTTATTTTTAAGAAATTTTTCCACAAACATTAAGAATTAGATTTTTATAACTATGGAATGTATTTTTTTCTAATCGCATGTTGTATCTTATGAATTATATTTCTGAGTATATCTGAACCAGTTTAAATATCTGTATTAAAATTCAAAAACTAATTAGTCACCTGAATCAAGTCTAAAACTGCATATTTGAGAATTTCCATTATTAGGAAATATTTATATGTCAAGCATGTGAATATATGGCAATATTTAAACAAAAAGAAAAACAAATAAAATTCTACTGTGCTGTCATTATGGTTGTTCCTGAATTTTCCTCTTCTATAAAATGCAGATGATAATGACACTATTTTTATGAAGATAAAATGTAATTATATTTGTAAAGCACTTCACAAACTTTAAAGCAATGCATACATGTAACTGCATTTTTTTGAATTGCTGTTTGAATTTGTGGAGAGTATATCTATAAAGATGAAATTATATTTTCTAGGAGTGTTTTATAAATAACAAAACAGAAATTAAGAGAAATTCGATAATGGTTACCTAGTCAATAATTAATCTTAAAAAATGACTCTAATCCTAGACGCATGATGATAATGTCCACTAATGTCTTAGTTCTTGTTGCTTGCCTTCAATTGGGCCAATATTAGAGTCCGTATATATTTTTTTCCAATTCTTAAAATTCTCAATATCAATTAAAGACATTGTTTTCTATAACTAGAGAAATCATTTTCATTAGACAACTCTATTTCTTGACCATACATCTCTTTTTCTAGCTCTAACTCTATATTCAAATAACGATTACAATCAATAGTATTAAGTGTTTAAATAAATAGCAACTTTTAACAAATTAAACAGTTAAAGTTATTTCTGCACTTCCACTATTGACTGAAAAAATAGTTTTGTTTAAATCAGCTTATTATTCTCAAAGAATCACAGATCTAGAGGTAAAAGCTTTCCCTGGAGTAAATGAGTCCAACCCCCACCCCCATTATATAAATGAAGAAATTAAAGAGCAAAGGGTTTATTCAAAGCCACACACCTAGTAAATATCAAAGGCAGAATTAGAACCCAGCACTTCTCTTCCCAGGCTGTGTTCTTTCTATTGCCTAATTTGCTTAAAATTCTAAGAATGTATAAATTCCATTTTTCCCACTTTCTAGTAGAGAATATCTAGATTTTTTTTGTTTATTTGTTTTTTAAACATCTAGAGCTCTCCAGAAAGCTTCTATTCAGACTTAAAAATGTGTTAGGCAGATTAATGACATCAAGGCACTTCTATCTAATACATTCTTCTACCTTGTCAGGATATGATCATATGCATGAAAACCTTTTTTTAATAACAAGACCCTTTTGACACATGAGTTAACTAAACTTTTGGATGGTGTCCAAGACAGGCCAGGGTTGTGAAAAATTACTCTGTAAAGTAGATTTTGCAAAAAAAAGGCTTCTGTGTATATGCTATTGCTATTGGAATTCTTGACTCTGACCTCAAAAATTGGCATCAGTTTAACTTTCCCTAAGGAGAAAATAGTTTTCCTGTCTTTTTTGAATTCTTTAAAACCAAGATATAAGGAAATACCTTTAAATATATTTAGTAGTTTCATTTATACATTTATTGTAAGTACAGATTATATATGAATTACTAATAGTACTGTTAAAATTTTTTAAATTCTTCTGGATTTTTAAGGCTCCTATGATACTTTTTAAAAATTGATTTTATGTTTAGCACTTTAGTTGTGCTATCCTTCACAAATAAAGTCTAATATACATCTTTCTTTTCCAACTTCATTGCATATTACTACTTATCACCTGTGACTACTGCCACTTATTGAAGTGGCTAATTGGTCTATTCAGCCTCTCCCAATCATTCTCTGTATATTCTCTACTTATCTCCTTATGGCCATCCTATTTAGTATATGTAGAAAATCCTTTCTTTCCCTACTTTGCCTATATCATTTCTTTTTCCCCATTTAGCTCTGCAATATAAAGAAGACAGAACTAGTGGTAGAGAGAACCTAGCTGTGAAAGTCAACTTCCATAATTATTAGCTATGTAATGCTAGAAAAGTTATTTTACTTTTTGGATTCAGTTTGAATTGTTGTCTTTTAATAAGGGCATCAATGGTCATACTGTGTAATATACTAGTGTATTTACAGGTTTCCCAAGATTCTTGTGAGTAAAGAATATTATATAATTATAAGTTTATGATAGCTTGGCTGGGGCTTCCCTCAGAGCTTCAAAGTTTAAAGAATATACCTTCAACAGGTAGGAACTACTGGTTTTAGCTTCTAATAATCAAGGTTGTTTAAGAAGGTACCAAGAATAGACCTTTTGAGCTTATCTTAAGCCCAACTTTTCTGCTCTTTCCTAGCAGCAATCTTAGTGTTTTATCCAAAGGGAGGGAGAATCTCTTCCTCCCCTCCTCCCAATAGAGTGGTGTTTCAGGGTAAATCCCTCAAGAATCTTGTGGATTAATCTATCTCTGAACTCCTCAACAGCTCACTACAGGACCAGAAGCCAGAAATCCTAGCTTCGACTTTGCCAGCTTCCTCTAGTCACTAACTACCTTTCCTAGCCCAGATTTCTTATGCTGCTTTTCATCTCTCTCATGTATTTATCAAGTACTTTTAAATCCTTCTTATTTGTATATGTGGCTTACCCATCTTCTAGACTATAGTGCTATAAGAATGAGAATTCTTTTGATGTATACCTTGTATTTTTTCCAATGCCAAGCCCAAATATCTCTCCCAAGTAGCACTTGATATTTGCTAAATCTTTGCTAATTTGAATATAGAGTGTATTTTTCAAATTTAGTTTCTCCATATTTTATAAGTGCACACACGTGTGTGATGTTACCTAATGGATAAAGTTTGAGATCTAAATCTGACCTCAGACATTTACTACCGTGTTTCCCCGATAATAAGACCTATCCTGAAAATAAGACACCCACATACTCTTTAATATTCCGCTAAAATAAGCCCTCCCCCGAAAATAAGCCCTATCGAACTTACTATGAAAACGGTCATCATGGTGATCCCCTGCGCTATATGCTGCGTAGCGGTACCTTCAGTAAGCAGCGCCGCCCTCCCCTCCCGGGTGAAACGCACGTCGCGCTCCGAGCTGCATCCAATCAGAGCTGCAGCAGTGAGCGCGTCATCCTCTTCTTCCCTGGTGATTTGCTTGCTGGCGCTACTGAGAGCAGCGCCGCGGAGTAGAGCTGAGACAGGACCATCTAAAAACTCGGTAAGTTCAGTAAGCGATGGAGAATAAAATAAGCACTCAGGGGGCATGATGGAGGCTAAAAGGGGCATGATGGAGGCTAAAATGGGCATGATGGAGGATAAAAGGGGCATGATGGAGGATAAAATAAGCCCTCCCCTGAAAATAAGCCCTCTGGTGTTTTTTAGTCCCAAAAAAATAATAAGACAGTGTCTTATTATCGGGGAAACACGGTAGTTATGTGACCCTGGCCAAGCCACTTAGTCCTATTTTCCACAGTTTCCTCATTTATAAAATGAACTGGAGAAGGAAATGGCAAAACACTGCAGTATTTTTGCCAGAAAATCCCCCCAGGAATCATGAAGAGTTAGATGTGACTAAAATAATTCAACAATAAAAATGTGTTTTTTGATGCAAACTACCAAACTTTACAATTGTATCTATGATGTCTTTGGCTCAGCTTTCAGGCAAAGGAGATCTTTTTTGAATCTTAATGCTGTCAAGCAGGTATTAAATTTTCCTCCCAGTCTTGATTTTGATAAAAAATGTTTTTACATCTTCATTCAAATCATTGTTATAAAGAATTCATGAAAGATCTCTCTAGGTTGACATCAATCCATTAATCAAGATGTTTTGGGTAACGTTTTTCAAAGAACAAAGAGTTCTCTTGCTGTGTGATGGATGATTCATGCTATCATTTTGTGTATGTATGTGCATATGTGTACACTCATGTTTTCCACAAGGATCTCATGAGAAAGTTTTTGAAAGGCATTGAGGCATTATATTAAGGAAAAACAACAACACTGCATTTAAAGTAAAAAACCTGGGTTCAAATTTTATTTGTCACTCACTATTGGAGTAACTTTGGCCAAGTGACTAAAATCATTTGGGGTTTCAGTTACTTCATGTGAAGATAAAGTTGAACTCTAGGGAATCCACAAGCCTATGAAATACCTAGATGAAATCAAGATAAACTGTTTCTACAACTTTTTAGAGCATTACAATCTAACTATCAAAAAAGGAAATGAGGCTAATTTGGCATGACTTGTTCTTAGTAAACTCCATTATACTTTATTTAAATTAACAGTTGATTGTCCTTCACAATAGAGTTACAAAGAGAACAATGATAAATTAATTTATGCATTGTTTTTGATTATTAAACTTTAAAATCCTTGGCTTAAATAACCCATTCCAGTAATAAGCAGTAAAATGGAATGGATCGTGAATATTGCACTTTATAACATGGGCAGGTCATTTAGCCCTTTTTTACCTCAGTTTCTTCATCTGTAAAATAAGTTATAGATGGAAATGGCAAATAACTCCAATATCTTGGGCCAAGACCCACATGGGGTCACAAAGAGACACAACTGAAAAAAACAGACAAAAACCAATACTGTGGAAACCTGTTAAATTTTGCTGGATTATGTGATATTGAGAGACAGGATCTCAGGAAACTAATGTGAGCATATATATATAGTCTGCAATTGTAAAAATAGCAGGGAACACAAAATGAAAAGACTTTCATTGGAGTCCCAGCTTAGCTGTGTAACACTGAGAAAAAAAACTTCATCTTAACCTACAAACTTTAATCTGTTCCTAATTTACATCATGTTTAATTTGAAAGGAATCAATATATAGTTATTTGTTTATAAAACATTAGCCTCTTGAGGACTAGGAGACTAGTTTTTTGTTTTTGTTTTTGTTTTTGTTTTTGTTTTTGTTTTTGTTTTTGTTTTTTGCATTTGTATCGCCAGTGTCTAAGCATAGTACTCCAGTACATAGTGGTAGATATTAATTAAATGTTTATTAATTGCTTAAGAAAGGCTTATTCCCATTTTAAATCTATGATCCCTTGATTCCCCAGGCTTGGTTTCTTCATCTATAAAATGAGGCAAATTATCTTTATAGTAGTCAGTTAACAAACATTTATTAAACACTTAACTATGTGCCAACCACTACATTGAACCCAGGAGACTCAAATACCATTTCAGGAAGCACATATTTTAATGAGTGACATAAGATGTGTACACACACACACACACACACACACACACACACACACACACACACACACACAAGTAAACGGAGTAAAGAAAATACTGAAGAGGAAAAGAATCAGGGGAAGTCCTCTTACAGGTAGAGAAGGGCACATTTTATACTCAGATTTTATACTTAGTCATTTTCCCGACCTGGTCACCTACTAAAACTTCTCTTCAATACTTCTTTCTGATGAAATAGAAAGACCCTCTGGATTCTCAAAAGAATATAAAATCTCTTGAAGAGATTTCCTTGTAGTTTTAGAAAGAAATTAGAAACCTAAAGTAAATTAAAAAGTAATATATGGAAGAATTTATGGGCTTTCAACAGAAATAATTAGAATAGAAAAACTTTAATTCATACAATAAGGCTCTCCAAAGGAATGAAAACAGCTTGGAAATACAAATATACTAAAGAAAGAACAATCTAGAAGAAGAGAACAAAAAATATTCATAGTAAAATAAAACAATCTCTATCCAAGCAAAATATTAGGATGTGTAGAGTCAAATAAAGAATCAGAAGATCTTCACAAGTCAAAAATCCTACACGCTATATTGCAAGAAATGACACAAAAAATTTCACCCAGAACTTCTGAATATAGAAAAGCATTAATCAATTGAAAAACATTTATTAAGTACTTAATTGTTCCAGCAATCAAACACATTTTCAGTTTGCCACCAGAAAAATAAAACAAAACATTGCAACAAACTTCAAGACAAAATGGTTAGATTTAATGATTCCAAAAGACAAAAAAAAAAAAAATCTTCAAATGACATTAAGCAATACTTTTAAAATATAAAGAATATAAATGAAAGGAAATTAAAATAACATTGAAACTTCGGAAAGAAATGGAACAACATATTCCCAAAGATGTAACACAAAAAGAAATAGCCAGCAAACTTGAATCTAGTCATCAATTTCTTTTTTTTTTTTTTTTAATAGTCCAGGTGAAAGATGATAAGATCCTCTACTGGAATGGTGGCTATATGAGTAAAGAAAAAAAATATTGTATGTAAAATATAAAAGTACCAACGGCAGTATTTGGCATCAGACTGGATATGTATAGTGAACAAGAGTGGGGAACCAAAGGTAATACTGAGGTTGTAAGCCTTGGTGCCTGGGAATCCAGAAGGCAGTGACTTCCCCAAAAACAGTGACTTTCCTCAGGAAGAGGGAAGGGTTTTGAGGGAAACATAATGAGTTCAAGTTAATTTATACAGATATATTAAGTTCAGGATGCCTACTGTTTGACACTTAATTCAAGACCCATATAAGACTATTGGTAGAAATGTATATACAGAGGTAGAAATCACCTGCAAAGAGATGATAATGAACCTATGAACTAATGACATCACAATACAAAATAGTATATAAGAAAAAGAGAAGACTCAGGAAAGGAATTTGGAGGACAAAGCTAGTATCCATGACCTGGAAGAAGCAAAGGAAACTAAATAGAAATGATTCCATTAGTAGAAAAATGTTCAAGAGAGAGCAATATTATGAGAGAGTATCCAGGAGGAGAATATGATCAGCAGTATCAAAGTCAATAGAGAAGAAAAGAAGGTTGTGATGTTTGTAAAAAGGCCATTAGATTTAGCAATTAAGTGACCGCTATAACATAGCATAGTTTCAACTGGATGCTTAAGACAAACATTGGGCAGCTAGATGGAATAATGGATAAGGCACTGAGCCTAGAATCAGGAACACCTGAGTTCAAATCCATTCAGATACTTACTGACTGTTGTGACAATGGGCAAATCAACATCTCTGTTTGTCTCAATTTCTTCATGTAAAAATGAGCTAGAGAAGGAAATGGAAAACCACTCCAGTATCTTTGCCAAGAAAACCCCAAATGGGGTCATGAAGATTCAAATACTTTTGAAATGACTGAACACTGGCAACAACAAAGAAATTAAGAAAAAATAGTGATACCTAGTAAAGATATATTTCTCAAGGAGTGTAACTGGAAAAGGAAGCAGAGATAGAGGATGATCGTGGAAATAATCGGCAAATAAAGATTTTTTGTTTTTGTTTGTTTGTTTTTAATATGGGTGAGACACTCAGGACACCATGTCTGACTGGAAGAAGCCAATAATATGGAAAATGAAGTGGGTGTGTGTGGGTGGGTGTGTGTGACAGACAGAGACAAAGAGACAAACAGAGGAGGAAGAGGAGAGAGAGAGAGAGAGAGAGAGAGAGAGAGAGAAACTACTAAGTATAATTTAATGATTTTCCCCAGTTTTGTTCAGCAGCATGCAAATAAGGACAAAAGTAATAAATGAGGGAGTATTAATTTGAACAGAATCATCAAGAGGTCAAAGAGAGAAGGGTATAGACAATTACAGCTTGGGGAAGAACTGGTGGAGAGTTAAAGATTATAAAGCACAATATAGGGAAAAGTGAAGTGATACAAGATTAAGATTAGATAAAGGAATTTCAGAGTTCATAAATATGAAACATATGTAGATAATGGAAAGTTATATGTTTAATTGAAGTGGAGTGAATGAGTAAGGAATGGAAAGTAAATAGAGTAAGGAATTGAGAAATGATAGGAGTTGGGGTATCAGTTTTCAAGGTAAAGTTTCCTTTGTGTGAAGGTAGTTGTAGAGTTGAGAAAAGCTCTGAGATTAGTAGGAACTCATTTAAGGAAAGAAATCATAGGGTTGTTGTGAGAAAAGCACTTTGTAAACATTAGAGCCCTAGAGAAATGTAAATTTTATTGTTTCTATTAGTTACATATTTTTAATGCTGATTATTCATATCCAAAAACTCACAAAAAGGGACATATATGTAAATGGATACTTTAAATAAATATGAATCATTTTCACTGGAAGTTTTCCAAATGCAGTCAGTCTTTAAATATTTCATGCCAGCTTGAAAAGTACTGCTTTATCAGGTGGACTGCCTTCTTAGAACACCGTCTTGAATATCAAGGATGGCCTTCATTTTGATTTTACTGGTTGTATAGAGGCGCCCTCTGCTGTTGTTGAGAGATTTTAATAATTTCAGCTTTCCAACAAAACTACAATTTCTGAAAACTTCATTTTCTCAGCTTAAAAGGTTTTCTGTGATTTGTCACTTGAATCAGTAGACAGAGTCTGGACTGTCTGCATGGGATAAGTACATTCCTAAAATGCTGCTACAGTCATTGTTTTGACTGAATGATCCAAGTTATACCATTTGATTATTAATTATAAGGAGAAAAATATTTTCTCTGAATAAGTATGCATTGCTAATCATATTTGGGAATATGATCTAAGATTGAAAGTAATTTTATAATTGAAATCCACAGGATTTTAGTTTTAGATCTTCCGAAATTTCATGTATTGCATAGTTAATCAGCAACTGTTTTAAGTTTTTACTTTGTGCCAGACACTATGCTAGGTGCTAGGGATAAAAATACAAATAGAAATGGGCAGCTGAGTAATACAGCAAATAGTGCACTGGATTTGGAATCAGGAAGACCTATCATTTCTTCCTGAGACACATGAGCAAAGTGATTTAATCTCTCAGTGTATGGGTTTCCTCATCTGAAAAATAAGGAAAATATTCCAGTATTCCTTCACAGTGTTTAGTTTTTCTTGTGTAGGTTTTGCCTTTTAAGGAATACTTAGAGTCCAAGTTTAAAAATATTTGTCAAGTCTTCTTCCATAACTCTGAATGTGCAAAATTGAATAATAGCTTTTGACAAACTGTGCTTGCTTTTCAGACTTGAATACCTTGAAAAATGTTGGCATGAATATAGGGTATAAGTTACAGATTCTTGGGAATTTGTGGGGAGAGCATGGTAGTAACTACTTTTCTTGTAGACTTTTCTTCATTCCAATTAGCACAGATCAACTAAGATCTAAAAGAATCAATGTCCATGCCTGGGGCATTTCAGCATTAAGCAAAATAATAGCAAAAAGAAAAAGAAAAGAAATAGAACCAAAAAACATGTAATACAATAATTAGAGGGAAATTTTGGTTCCCAGTCTTCTAAGTGTCTAGTGTACTGCACCCAGATCAAGGAACAAGATAAGGCAAACATTAGTAGTATTTTAATTGAAGAATGTTGTGTGTGTGTGTGTGTGAATTATGTGTACATATATATGTATATTTATTTTTGTGTCCCCCACTTAGCACATAGCTTGTCATGTAGTAGGCACTTAAACGTTTATTGCTTGACAATTCAGGGATCTGGCCCTGCACAGTTACATCACTGACATGAGGCTGGGGGGGGGGGGGGAGAGGGGATATGTTTTCTTTAGATAGGGATAGAGCTTTCAAGCAACTCATCTCCTCACTATGCTGCTTTCACTCTGCCCTTCATCCTCAAGTCCCCCAGGCCTCCATAGCACTTCTTGGTCCTGTTCACACAGCACCACTGCTCTACCTGCCATGTTCTTTCCAAATCCCCTTTATTTATTATCTTCCTCTGTTAGAATATGTTTTGATTTTCTAAAAATGGTTCACCCATGACTTTAAATTCAAGGGTTCTTTTTTCTTGAACAGTTTCCCCTAGTAAACCAGAAAATCTATAGAGAGAAGAGAATGCAAGTTGAGTTCTGGACACTTGTAAATCTATAGAAATATAAGCAACTTTCCCCTAAAAATCCAGATTACTTTCCAAAGCAAGTGTCCCCATATCTCCCTGTGATATAAGTGGAATCAATTCCTATCCAATTTAGCATAATTCACTTTCAATAAACAGACCTTTTATTATATTTTTCCCAGATATAAAAATATTAGGATGTCTAAAATTAGACTATGCTAGTTACATCACTTTGTTTTCATTGAAAAAAGACTGAAAGATCCTAGGAAAAGTCCAATGTATGTCTGGTAAAATTCAGGTATATTAAAATATTTTAATGGAGTTGCATTACATTGTCAAACCCCTTATTTAAGAGTGAATTTTCAAAAAGCCTTACATTGATAGTGACCTTACATTAATCATTCTATCTCCAGAATTGCCCTGGATCTTTGTTTTTGTTTTGTTTTGTTTAACCTTGTCATATACTATTATTTCATTATTATATTCATCTGTCATATTTTCTTTTATCATACCATAGCATTTTCTCCATCTATTTCTTTTGCCTTCCCTCCCCTAAAAATTATTGAGCTATCATGATATCAATGTCTAGTAACATACCCAAAACCACTATATGTTGTAGACACATTTACCCAAGTTTCTTATATCTAAGAAAACTGTAACTTGGAAAACTAAGGCATTGGAAATCCTTTCCTCTCAACGCTATTTCCAGAACCAAATCCTTGAAGTAGAACATTGATACTATTTATTCTTTTTATTTCCATGTTTTCCCTAATACTGAATCACCCAAATAACATATGGTAGAAATTTAACAATGAAAACCATGCACAATTATTTTTCATCTTAAATAATATTGATTCTCTTTGCCCTAGAATTCAGCAGTCAGACTATAAGTATGTTATTTTCCACTCACTAAGTATCTATTCTCCTGGAAATGCCCCTGAACAAAAAATTACTAATAACTATTCTGCAGAGGGGCTGATATTTGGCAACTTGTACAATGAAATATATTTTTGTGAAGGTTACCACTTTTTTAGCTAATAGTACTGTTATGCTTGAATGTTTTTCTTGTATGGGTCTCAAAGTGTTTCTATCCTTTCTTTTGTTATTGGGCCACAGGAAAACATGACAGTTATCACATTTATGTGACAGGAATATTGAAAGTAATATTGACCTAACAACTAACAGAAGTACTGAGGTTTCTGGATCTAAGTCTGATATCTAGTATGTATTGAATGTTAACAGGATCCACAGTATTATACCAGATAGCTATTCACTCTGATTCTCAGGCTTTTTCCAAATAAAGAACCATCTATAGTTTCAGTTATGTGTGGTAATAATAAGAAGAATAAAGAGACAGAGAGAGCGCTTTATATTTTTTGTTCTCCTCATGCACATAGAGAAACTGTGGTTCAAAAAGACTCATGAAATTCAGAAAAATGTTTAGAAAATTTATAATTGTATAGCAGGGAGACAATATAGTAGTAGAGTAGATGATTTTTTGAGATTTCTTTTGCCTCCTCTGAGAATCCATGATTTGGGGAAAACTAAAAGCAGTCATCATTTCCATTTTTCTAGTCAATTCGTGTATCTACTGTCCCTTAATGCTTTTTTGCATTAATAAAAACTCCTTTCAGTTTGACAAGACAGTCTATTAAAAAATGACATGGGAATACAAAAAGAATTAGGTTTTAAATTTATGTTTTAAAACATTTGATTGATTTGTTACAATCGTTCCTAACCATGGAAACAGAAAGTACTTGCTAATGGATTATAATTTATTGACTAAGTAGGTGACATTGTAGAAAAGACTTTCTTCTCCAACAAAGGAAACAAGGTTAGGAGAGAATGGAATCCTGCAATTTATGATTCATCTCTTAGATTTAGTAAACCCATGCATATATTGAGTTTGAGGACAACTTTGTCAGAAAAAGTTCAAAGTAGCAGAAATGGGCAAAAGGAGCCAGAAGTAAATCTGCTGTCTACCTCAGGAAAACATCCCAAGCATTCTGGTACATCAAATCAGCATAGCCAAGCCAAACTGAAACTGTTTTCTGGTAATTGTGGAAATTAATGCTTAAGGAAAGACAATTAAGGAAATTGTTTGAATGGAATATAAAAGGATTAAGGAAAGAGAATATCAAGAGTATGGCTATGACTGTTCTCTTCAGAGAAAATATCTGGCCAATTTTAAAATAAGAAAATAAAATGGAAAATTGAGTCAGGAGTAGACAACAACATGCATTCACTCTAAGAATGAAATGAGTGAAGAAAAAACTCCATTGATAGAGACTTGATTGCATTTTCTTTCTCCATGAACTGGCTTTTTATCAAGAGCACTACTAATTTTTGCCCCAAACTTGTAATCAAAAGCCTTGGATTCAAATCCTAGTAAGTTTCTGCAACTATAGATTGGCTATTCATGATGAAATTAAAGAAAAATATGGGCAAGATTAATACAGAATGGACAGGCTTCAATGTTTTGTGACCCACATCCTAGTAGGAAACTTCCAAATTAATAAGATTACAAGTCTATTTAAATATGAGTGAGAGTGAATAGATCACTATTCTGATAATAAGTCATTTTCCTCACCTAAAAAAATCTCACAGGATTTCAGCTGGGGCGGGGAATGCTTTATAGAATTCTACATAAATGCAAATAGAATTATAGACATGTCTACACACACCAAAAACATTTCATTATTTCTATGTCATTTGTTTCCATAATGCTCTAAGAAAGATATTTTCAAAATTAGTAAGTAAAATTACTAAGAAACAAGATTTTAATCCCAGTGTGAAGATTAATTTATCTTTAGCAACTTGGTCAGAGATTTTGTTTACATAACATAATGAGTCCTATTTGTTTTGTGTCTTCAGGCAGCACAACAAAGGATCATGATTTTGATGCTAATTAATTATTTTGAATAAAAATTTTATTCAAAACAACTCAAATATTCACAAGAAGTAAATTTATTGATATCATGCTTTGTAAGAAAGATCCATAGTTTTTAGAAACAAACATTCGTGTTAGCATGTATCAGGTTTCTTCTTCAAAAAAAAAATGCTTTCATGATGAACATTATGCATAAAGTAGAATATTTTTAAAAAATTCTCAGTGAAGTTTGCTCATTGGCTATACACACACACATACACACACACACACACACACACACACACACACATACACACACATCTTAAGGAAATTAGGTAATTAATAGCCCCATTTTAAAGATGAGGTAAGTGAAATCTAAAAAAAAAAATGGCATTTAAAAATAGAAATGCTTGCAATTGTAATGAATCTATAATTAGTGGAATTTTAGACTGTGAGACAAACAGAATAAAAATGCCTATTTCAGGAAGTGTGGGAAAGATAGTTTTGCTGGGATCAGGGATGGAATGAAGATAGTAATGGTGTCTACTCCATAAAGCCAAACCTAGACTTCAAGCAATTATGGGATCATTTGCTTAGGATTTTAATTCCTTCCTTAACAGGGAAGTACATTTAAAATTAGATGTTTCACAATCTATAAGTTGAGAATCCTCATTTAATTTTCATTAAATTCTATGTGAATTTTAGTAGACTTGCAGGATTTTTAAGGACCCAAGCACTTTCCTGCATGGCTGTATCTTGAGTGATTATAAGTGCTTTTGAAACTCATAAAATTTACCTTGCTGTATCACAGTGAAGGATTTGAAAAAAAAAATTGGTCAAAGATTCTGTTCTATAAAGAGCTATTTTTCATTAGCATGTGCAATGATGTAATTATATACATATATATATATATATATATATATATATATATATATATATATATATATATATATATATCTTGTATATTCATCTGTAAATGCATATTTATATTTGTAAACTTACATATACATAATACAATAATAAATTGGGCTCTTAACGTTTAATAGGATAATATAATACTTTTCAGGCATGGATAAAATAAATTATGGATTCAAATTGTTATTATAGAGATAGTGTGACTAATGTTTAGAGTACTAGACAGATCCTAGAACATAAAGATTAAATTGCTATTTATGATATTATCAACTACATATTTTAAGAATGAATCACTTCATCATTCTCAGCTTCACTTTTCTAACCTGTAAACTGGGGATAATAATACTTGTGGTATTTACCTTTCCAATTTGAAATGAGATGATATAAAGTTATTGAGAACCTTTAAATATTATATATTTTCATTTTTTTATTGGTATGGAGAATTGTTATTATCCTAGATAGATCCTAGTTGCTTTAATGGTAACTTACTGAGAGCGGAAGTTTCTGAATTGCTAAATCACTTTGTTTTGCCCCTCTTCTTCTTATTCATTGATTACATTATCACTTTTCCACTTCTTTTAAGTTGTCAATCACCTCATTCCCCAAAAGCTTTCATTCCTAGAATTTTGGTCAGTTTTTTTCCTTTCTGTGTGGATATTTGTAATAGGTAAAAACATAAGATAAGAAGGGTATTTAGATAATACAGTGGATAAAGTGCTGAGCCTAGAGTCAGAAAATACTGGATCTAAATCAAATATAGGACACTAATTTCTTGTATGATGCTGGAATAAATCACTATATTTCTGTTTGTCAGTTTTCTCAACTGTAATGAGGTATAATGATAGCACCTACCTCTCAGGGTTATATGAAGGTAAAATGAGTTATTATTTATAAAAAAATTTAGCTTAGGGCCCAGCATACAGTAGTAATGTAAATTATTATTATTAAATTATTTTATTAAATAATTATTAGAATTAATGTTAATTGTTAATGATTTATTAAAATATTTTAGCAGAAAAAGTCATGTATATACACTATTGCCCTAAAACAGAAAATAAAGTAATTCCCTATTATCACTTTTTTTTCAAATGAGATTTTTTTTTTATTTGTTGGAAAAAGTATTATTTTTTTCGATCAATAAATAGGCTTTTGTCGAATTTTGCCTCTTTTTGTGTCCTTAGGGCTTGGCACAATGCCCCGCACAAAGTAGATGCTTGATATTTATTGATTATTGAATGACTGTGCCAGGTACTTTCTATGCCCTGGGGATACAAATAATAAATAGAAAGATAGCTCTGCACTCAGAGAAGAAAACATACAGAAGAAAAAAGAAAGCAGTGGAGAGAGTCTTAAGGTTACCTGAGGTTACCTGAGGGCATGGTGAAGTCCAGTCCAAAGGCTGCAGCTGCTGGGCAGTGAAGAATTGGCTGACCTGGGAGCTCTTTTAAAAAGAAGGCTTTGGGAGGAGTTCTTTGATCAGCTTTCAAGGGGCAGAGGGCAGCAGGTAAGGATGGTACTAATGAGCTATGACTACCAAAGCTGCCACAATCCAGCAAGATGATGAGTTTCATTGTGATGACCTTTTCCGGGCCCATGCTTTCGATAGGGTACAGTCCAAGAAGTGAAGCTTGTGAAAAAGAAGTAATAAATCTATATTCTTCTGCCATCCACTTAAGGGATTAGAATGCCAAAATTGAGTCAGGAAGGCGTAAATTTAAATCCCACTTCTGAAATGACTGGTTTTACTAGTTATCTGACCCTTTGCTAAGTCAATTCTGGACCTTAGTTCTGGACCTCAGTCTCTTCATTTGTGAAATGAGGTTATCAAACTACATGACCTTTAAAGTCTCTTTCAGCTCTGAATAGATAAGGACATATAAATGGATATACATATATATATATATATATTTATAATATAATATAAATGGATATATATATATATATTTATAATATAATATAAATGGATATATATATGAATAGATTTAAAGATTGCCCAAATTTGGGACATTATTGATATTTCTCAGTATTTCTCAATAATCACTTTCTCCAAGGAATTCAGCCATAGATCCTTTATTATAATGTAAATGTCACTGATTTCTTACATTGAGTTATGAACTCCTAAGCTCCTTAGGTGCCCTGAGTTCAGAGTCTTCACTCTAAATCCCTGATTGCCTACTTCCCCTTCTCTGCCCCCTTCTCCCTTTACATAAGTTTGTTATTCATACCCACCTCCTTTTACACTTCTGTCTTCAAATTATATACTCCCAAAAAGTCATTCTCAGATGTATTTACATAAATGTGTTTATGTAAATTAAGGAGCAAAATATGAGGATGAAGACATTCAGAAGTGCTTCTAAATGTATTCCACCCAGCTCATTCTGGATGTTTCCCAAGTTTATTAAATAACCTTAACTAGCTAAAATTACTGGAGTGAGATCATGAGCTATGCATCCTGGATCCTTAAAATGTGCTGCTCCCTGTGATATCAAAACTATAACAAAAAGGAATGCCCTGAAATATCTCCCTGCCCATTCTCATCCCTCACTTAAAATTGGTTTAGTTGAGCCTTATGAGCAAAGTGTATTCATTCCCCATGATATAATGGTATCAAACCAATAAGGAAGTCCCCCTACATTCTTACATAAACATTTAGTAAATTGTTAAAAATCCTCATACCAACCCCAAGCCAAATCCCAATAATGGGGAAGTAAGGAACAAGAAAACCTTAGTTCTAAGACAATTCTAGTTTTTCCATTATCCTCCTTTTCTCATCTATCAAATGTATAACAAACCCAGTCATTTACATGGAAATGAAGAACTTAAGAAAATTTTTTTTCTAATTAGTATCAATCATTAAACTATTTGGAAATATGAAGATCTTCTTCAATTATCAACTGACCTTTTACCTTTTAATCTAGATTTGGAAGATATGATTTAAATGGTTAGACCAAAGCAGAAAAAAAAATTTATGAAATTATAATTTTTCCAAAATTACCCTTTGCCCAACTTTTCATTCCAAAATGCTAAACTACTATATCAGTAGAAAGGTGTGTTTTAGCTTCTGATAAATTTGTGCAGGGGGAGGTTGGGTGGGTGGAAAGGGAATCTCCTGAAATGCAAGCACAGTGATGTTTATTAATAGTGACTATTGACTATTAGCTAAATCCGTACATGCCTTTTGATAAATAATTATCTCATTTGTTTATTTGAAACTTACTCTAAAGATACTTTAGGTATTCTTTTGTGCTTTCCTGAGTCTTTCACATTTCACATTTCTTATTTAGTTGCTACTACCCTTCTCCTGCAGTTTCTGAAACAGCTTAGCACTAATAACCACCTCTGGCCCCCTGTTCATAGCACTTGCCACCAATCCCTATAGTCTCCTCTCATTAGCACTTCCTGAGCAAGTAAAAAAAAAAAAGCCCAATTTCTTGGGATATAGTTCACCACAAAGCTCCAACCTGAGCTGGAGCTTCAAATAGGTAAACAAGAAAAGTATTTCAGCAAGAGAAAAGATGGATTTTTAGCATTGAGGAAAATTTTCTAAGGAGAAATCATCGAAGAAGATTGATATATAAAGAGTACCTTGAGTTATATTATAGATTTGTATCAGGAAAAAAATCAATCTTTTAAATTAAAATATATTTTTAATCATGAAGAAAGACCACCTTCAGGCCTGTAATAAATTCTCTTGTAAAGTTAAAGTAATTTTTGCAAGCAAATAAATAATTACTCCTTTCATTTATTGATTGCATTAATTTTAGTTTTAAAGTATTGTTTGAATAACACAGAACGTGAGCATACTAAAGAAGGCTTATTTCGTAGTTAGGAAGACTTGGTTCAAGACCTCTCTCTGACAAATATTAGTTGTGCCACCCTAGAAAAAAAACTTAGCATCACAGTATCAATCAATTAGTCCTTATTAAGTGCCTACTATATGTCAGGCACTGTATTTTTTTTTATTTTAAAGACCTGACTAGAACATATTTCTGTGATCAGTGCAGACATAATGTCAAGTCAAAATTTAAAAAAATACAACTACTACAAATCTACTTCATTTGAGTTCCAAATCACAATTGAAAACAGCTAACCACAGGATACAGTTCAATTCTGGGTAGATTAAAATTGTTTTAACGAGACCATTTATTTTTAGTTGGACTTGACATCTCAGACAAGCATATTCAAATGGAAACCCAGAAATGATAATTCCAGGGAAATATTGGTGTCCCAAGTTTAAAATAAAGTTTATTAGGACCTCCCTCTGCTAACATTTATTGTCTAATAACTTCCTATTGGTTTCTTTTTGTATGAAGATATCAGGACTACTAAAAAAAAAAAAAAAAGAAGAAGAAGAAGCCTAGAAATCATGTTAGAAAGGGAGTATAAGATGTCTTTTTAACAGCTTTGAGTCTCAGAACTGGATTTTTGGAATTATAGACTCTAGCCAGAACTAGTATTGGATCTCTCAGAGCTAGTTTCCAAACCTTAATATTGAAATCAGACAAGCGTGAGTAGTACAATTTTTGAAGGCCAAAAACCAAACCAAAACAAAAATTGTATTCTTTTCTTTCCTTTATGGCTTTTAGACTTTGCCAGTATATTTTAATATGATATTTTAGGAGTCTGCGGCTATTCTCATTCTGACAGGAAGAGCACCATAATGTTGAGGCTACGGGCATCAGTTTTATGCTAGGATATGACTGTGTATTTCCCAGGTGCATGACCAGTAATGCTTATTCCCCTAATGCTTCCCAGCATTGCCCAATGCTCCCCCAGGTTGGACTTGAATCCAGAGTCTGTACCCCTTCTACTGACATTCCTTGTTCTCCAGATAAATAATAATTTATTAATTTATAATTAATGTATCAATGAGTTTCTCATCTTTGGGCCTGAAAGGAAGTCACTTCTTACAGTCTTCAGTTAACAGAACTGAACTTCATTTAAAAACAATCATAACATTCGTGGCAAATATAAAAACAATATTAATCAAATAATAATAATCACGTACATTATCATTTAAATTACATTTTATCCAGTGAAGTAGGTGCTATTATTATCTATATCTGTTTTACAGATGTAGAAACTGCCAATATTAGGGAGATTATGAGACTTGCTCAGAGCAACATAATCCGTAACTCTAATTGCTACTTCAATGTGATAGAATGCAGAGAGCTCTGATGTTGGAGGAAGAAAACTTGAATTCATATCCTGGATGCAACATTAGCTATGAACAGCCTTTCTATGGCTCCATTTATCAATTTTTTAATTAATTTTATAATTATAACATTTTTGACAGTACATATGCATAGGTAATTTTTTTACAACATTTTTTTTTTACAACTTTATCCCTTGTATTCCTTTCTGTTCCAAATTTTCCCCTCCTTCCCTCCACCCACTCCCCTAGATGGCAGGCATTCCCAGACATATTAAATATCTTAGACTAGTTGATCAGTGGCATAGGTTAGGTTCACAGGGCAAGATAGTGAATAAAAATAGCAATGTAGTATTTGACAAACCCAAAGATCCCAAATTTTGGGATAAGAATTCATTATTTGACAAAAACTGCTGGGAAAACTGGAAATTAGTATGGCAGAAACTAGGCATGGACCCACACTTAACACCTCACATACTAAGATAATATCAAAATGGGTCCAAGATTTAGGCATAAAGAACGAAATCATAAATAGATTAGAGGAACATGGGATGGTTTACCTCTCAGACTTGTGGAGGAGGAAGGAATATGTGACCAGAGGAGAACTAGAGACCATTATTGATCACAAAATAGAACATTTTGATTACACCAAATTAAAAAGTTTTTCCACAAACAAAACTAATGCAAACAAGATTAGAAGGGAAGTAACAAATTGGGAAAACATTTTTACAGCTAAAGGTTCTGATAAAGGCCTCATCTCCAAAATATACAGAGAATTAACTTTAATTTATAAGAAATCAAGCCATTCTCCAAATGATAAATGGTCAAAGGATATGAACAGACAATTTTCAGATGATGAAATTGAAACTATTTCCACTCATATGAAAGAGTGTTCCAAATCACTACTGATCAGAGAAATTCAAATTAAGACAACTCTGAGATATCATTACACAGCTGTCAGATTGGCTAAGATGACAGGAACAAATAATGATGAATGTTGGAGGGGATGTGAGAAAACTGGGACACTGATGCATTGTTGGTGGAGTTGTGAAAGAATCCAGCCATTCTGGAGAGCAATGTGGAACTATGCCCAAAAAGTTATCAAAATGTGCATACCCTTTGATCCAGCAGTGCTACTACTGGGCTTATATCCCAAGGAAATACTAAAGAAGGGAAAGGGACCTGCATGTGCCAAAATATTTGTGGCAGCCCTTTTCATAGTGGCTAGAAACTGAAAGATGAATGGATGTCCATCAATTGGAGAATGATTGGGTAAATTATGGTATATGAATATTATGGAGTATTATTGTTCTGTAAGAAATGACCAGCAGGATGAATATAGAGAGGCTTGGAGAGACTTAAATCAACTGGTGCTGAGTGAAACGAGCAGAACTAGGAGATCATTATACACTTCAACAACAATACTATATAAGGATGTATTCTGATGGAAGTGGATAGGATATCTTCCACATAGAGAAGAGCTAATCCAATTCCAATTGATCAATGATGGACAGAATCAGTTACATCCAGAAAAGGAACACTGGGAAATGAGTGTAAACTGTGAGCATTTTTTGTTTTTCTCCCCAGGTTATTTTTACGTTCCGAATCCAATTCTTCCTTTGCAACAACAACAACAACAAAATTCGGTTCTGCACATATATATTGTACCTAGGATATACTATAAGATATTTAATATGTATGGGAATGCATTTATCAAATTAAATAAATATTTATTAAATACCAACTATGTATAAGATTCTCTACTAGAGGTTGAACATAAAAGCAAAAATAAGATAGTTCCTGATATCAATGAATATGCCTTTCTCTGAGGAAAGCCATCCTGCACATACATAAGCTTAAAAAGTATATATACAATAAGAGAAGGAGTCAGAGAGAGAGATACACAAAGAGACAAAGACAGACAGACACAGATACAGAGTGAGAGAAAGAGGAGAGGATTGGGGAGTGCTTCAAAAAGAGGAGGGACAGCTGGACTTGGAAGGAAGCTAGGAATTTTTTGATGTAGAGGTAAAGAGGATAAGAAACAAAGAGTTGGATTATTGGATACATGGAACAACTTGAAGGACAATTCAACTAGAATAGAGGCAGAGAGACTGAATTGGAAGGTTTTTAAAATAATTCAGACTAGGGGTGATATGAACCTAAACTAAGAGAGGCAGTGTATGAAGAAACAAAATGGATTGCTGACAAATATGTGAAAATAAATAGGATTGAATCAGCTTAAAAAATAAAGAAACTTTTTGGGGGTAAGGGAGAGGCTAAAAGGGTAGAATCAAAAATGCAAGATTAAAAATATGGATAATAATGTCGGACTACTTATCTAAGAAAAAACTTGAGTGGGATATACCTTCTTTCATAAGGGAGACAGACAGATGTGTATATTTATACATGTATATGCATTTATATGTGTGAATACATATATCTATATTTATATATGCATCTGTTATTAGTGGAAACAATTATTGTTGTCTGAACTTAAGAAATCCAAGGATAATTGGAAGGAACTTTAAAAATGTTTGCTTTGAAGCCAATTGGAAAAAATTTAGAATTTCACTATTTGAAGGTAATTATCTTGCTTTATCAATGGAAATAAATCCAAACCTGCAAGTACAGATTCGAGAATATCTCCCACTCTTTCATTTCCTCTTACATTACTGTTGCATCCATTTACATATATATATATATATATGTATATATATATATATATATATATATATATATATATGTATATATATATATATATATATATATATACAGATAGGGAATTTGGGAAATTGTACAGAAATTCTCTACATTGTTATTTAAAGGTTTTATATATTTGAAATGAGACAACTAGGTGATGCAGTGAATAGAGCGACAGGCTCAGAGTCAGAAAGACCTGAATTTAAATCCAACCTTGGATATTGCCTAAGCAGTGTGACCCTGAGCAAGTCACTTAATCCTTTTTGCCTCAATTTTTTAATCTGTAAAAGGATCTGGATAAGGAAATGGCAAGCCACTGTAGTATCTTTACCCAAAAAATAAAAAAACCAAATGGAATCACAAAAAATCATATGTGACTGAAATGACTGAACAATAAAATATTTGCAGCGCTGTGTGCCCATTCAAACTGTCCCCAGATAGTAACTCTGGTAATTTAAACGTTGAGGGCAGAAAATGGGGTTTAGCTATTAAGTTCAGTAAATATATTCCTTAGCAAATCATTACTTGAGGTTATGGGAAAGCATTTCAAAATAAGAAAAAATAGTATATTAATATACATATACCTAGTTACATACATACCCTATAAATATATATATATGTGTGTGTGTGTGTGTGTATACTCATGCATACACATATATGTGTATACACATCCCCCCATAAAAAAAATAATTGATTCCTATGTCTTGAGTTCTCAAAAACTTGCACAATTTAACTAAGTTTTAAGAACTGACAATTGGAAAATTATCAGAACTAAGCATAGCAAATATTAGCTATACTTACTGATTAGGAGTTTTTATTGGAGTGGAAAGAAAGGAAACAAAAGTCTCTTTTGATATGGCAAGATAAGTTTCTGTCTTGTAGAGGCTGCAACTCTGAACTCTGAGAAGGCAAAATCAGGACTTTGACTTGAAGGACAAAAGATGAAAAGGAAGCAAGAAAGAGCTGTTTCAAACAAAGAAAATAGGAGCCTGCTAGAGCAAAATTTCATCTTGGTCCTGCGTTTGTCCAGAGCTCTATCCTCAGTGAGCACACTTCTGAAGACCAGCTTATTTTATTTATGACATACTGTCTTTAGATCGCCCATATACAGAATTAATTTGGAAGGATGCACCTGCCAGCCTTCATTCGAATCCTATACTGATCACAATGTTTTGCAAGTAATATTTCATAACTATGTTTTAAATGAATGAAAATAACTTGAACAAAGATAAGCATCTCTAATTTAACCAATTCCTCCCCAACTAATCTCAGTTCCTTTCCTAAGAGTAGGATTATCAGATCCCAGAGCATAAAGAAACTGAGTGCATATTTTTCATTTTGCAAGTGATTAAAATTAATCTCAATATAGTGAAATGACTTTTCTCAAGTTCACCCAGGCAGTGAATAACATGCCCAGGATTCAAATCCATTTCTTCTGTTTCCAAATCTTGTGTTCCTTGCAGGCTGTCTCCTGGCAAAGAAAAATAAATCCCATGGAGAAGAAGGACACAAATGCTTCTCTCTACCACCAATGCCTCTCCCTCTTTTTTCCTGAATATAATATTGAAGGATTTATGCAAAAAATTTCTAAAATATATCTATCACCCATAGATGCCAAAGGTCTTCTCTAAGAGTTATCCACTATCACTGTGTTTGTTATAGGCATTTGAGGTATATTTGTAGTTTCCCCTTGGTTGCAATGGTATCTTCATAGCTTTAGAATCCATAAAATTGACAAATTCATCAACATTTATTGAGTATCCAATATGTGTTGTGAAGAATATAAAACAATTAAAAACAAACAAACCAGATTAACTTAAGAACATTTAGAAGTCAAAGCACTGACACTTCAATGGATATGTAATACCTCTTATGCAGTACTTCTTTCAGTAACCCATTCATGTCTTCATTTTGCTTGACTCCTCTCAATATGATGGAGCCCTCTTTTGAAATTTCTTAGCATGGAGGAAATGTCAGTAGAGCATATAGCCTTTCCATCAGTGATTTCTGACTATTTTCATAGGATGATAGACATACCTATTTTTTTCTGATTATTCATTTTTAAATGATATTCCAATATCTAAACAAACAAACCCTTAACCAGTTCTAAGAATCTAAAGAGGAGAACATATTACTGAACACACATTTCAACCACCATTAAAGCAAACCTTGTGGGAAGAGGGTCATGGTGATATTGGTCAAATTACAGAGTGCATTGGCCCTTCCCATTTCATAAATTCTTTTAGATTGAACATAGACTTCATTGTGCTTTGCTATTTGGCCATGACCATTGAAAAGATGTATTTGAGAATAAATAAATAAAATGGTGTTCCTTAGAAAAAGAGCAGACATCATCTTTCTCCTTAGGTTGTTTATTTTATAAACCTTGAATAATCATATTAATCACAGTTTAATAAAAATATGGCTTCTTATAACCTTTTCAGTAAATAACTCCTTATTCCCCCTTTATAAATTCTGTGACTATCCACTGGATCAAAAAATACAAATATTTCAAATATGTTTAATGTGTTTTAGGTTTAGTAGGCATCTATTTTTTTCTAAGATCCTGTCTCTATTTATGTTAAAATCCTTTCCTAAAGATGAATTTGTTCTTTATGATCAGATGGAGTTTAATTAAATGAACATTTATTAAATGCCTACTGGGTACAAAGGGCTAGTAAGATAAAAATAAAACTTACTTCCTCCCTTAGGAAGATGAGTAAGGGGAAGCAATGTGTTCATAGATAAGTATCATATAAGACAGATAATTGGAAATGGAATATTCACATATTCATTAATTCATGCATCTATGTATAGAGGAAAATCTAATAGTTGTATATACAAAATATACTTATTTTTGGAAAGGTCTATTAAAATCATACATGTTTAGAGTATAGGCAAAGGAAAGTTTAAAATAAGTAGAACTATTTCTGAAAATTCTCAATTATTGGCAAATGCCCTCGAAATGAGGTACCATTTCAACACATGCCATTACTTAATTTGAGTTTGAAAATGTCAGTCATTTTTAGCTCCTCAAAGGTGCCAGACGAGTGGAACTCAATAGAGAACTCTGCACACCAGGGATAAACAATTATTTGTTCTCAAAAAAAAAGTTGATCTGCAAAGTTTAGTAACTATTGCTTGAGGAAATTGACATTTGCTTAAAAGATACCTGTTTTATCTCTTTGATGGATAGAATGTTGTCAGCTACAGCCAGGAGACACCCTTCCCAACTGGGATAATTCAATTCTGGAGGGAGATAGACAGAGAGGGGCAAAAAATCAATTGAGCCTCTGCTGTTTGGGTAGCCAAAAAATTAATACCCATAGCCAGTAGGAACTTTTAATTAGATACAGATTGGCCTTTTATTTTGATTCAATCTTATAAATCGGTTGAAGTGCCAAAGAAGGGAAGTATTACCTCTGCTGTTTAAGCAGCAGGTCTGCTTCCACTTAGCCGCTTAAGGGAGGCTTACTTCTCTTCTAGAGCTGCTACCCACTAGAAATCCATTTTAAGGAAAGCTATATTTAAAGTGGCTCCAAGCATACTGCAGTAACTTTTTTTTTTTCAATTTGACCTTTTCTAAAAGCCTGCAGCAGTAGCATTTGGCACTAACTTGTACAGCTCCCTAGGTTTATTACCTATCCCTTGAATAGGAAAGGATATTAGGATATTCAAGATAGCCATTTCAGTTAATATTACATTGGAATGGAATGAGGGTATTCAAAAGAGTAAAGTTAAAATGAGATGAGAATTTGAAAAGGAAATTATGTGATTGCGACCCATCTTTAACCTAATAGAAAAATGTGAGGTATAAATTCTTCCTTTGGAAAACTTGATCCTAAGATTAGGCCTAAAAAAGAGATCATCTACTTCCCTTTTACAGATAAAAAACCCCTCAGGATCAGAAAAATAAAGTGACTTGGTTACAAAGATAATTAGTGGCAAAGCTAAAACTATATAAAACTATAATCTAGGTTTCCTGATAGCTATGGGGAAAGAAAAGAAGAGAAAAGGATGAGAAGGCTGGACAGAACTGGATAGGACATGGTACATTACAAAACTGTTGAAAAGATAATAGAAAAGGAAATGTCTTGATTAAGATGTCCCCTTGTTATTAGTTGAGTATTATAACAAAACGATTTAGTTTTGCTAAACTTCACACTAAAATGGATCTGCCATAGGCAAAAAAAAATGATAATGCATTATTAAATAGTCAGCAGCAGTAAATGCAGAACTAAATATTCATAATATATAATAGTAAATTATTGAAAAAAAGGGAAAGAATGTTCTAAACAGCCATAGGTTAAATAAGTCATTTCTTAGGGAGGATGACATCAAAATCTTCTCATCTATTTACAGCCCCAGAATCTCTCTTCAGCCCAGTTTTAGTTTGTGTCATTTTAATTTTTTTCATCCCTTTGGTTTAGAGCAAAATTCAGAATTTCCAATTCTTCACTTCCAATATCAACTGCTAGCTCAATAGTAGAATAAAATTATGTTTAAAGATATCAATTTCAGTATCTTAAAAAGGATGCTTCCCTGATACAATACCCAAAATATATATACTCAGAAATATTACTTAAAATTATTGATGTGCTTAAGAAAAAAAAATCATAGTCACAAAACATTTTGATTCTTTATGATTGTTTTCTGTTAATTTTATGTACTTATTTGACCAAAGAAAATGTTTAAATCCAAAATGAAGCTTTCCAAAGCAGATAAAGTAACTATGGGACTTTGCCGTGACTGATATCCAAAATGTAGAAGAAACTGTCTTTTATTTCTTTAGGAACTTTAAGGCTTAATTGATGGTTCAAACATCATTTTGGAAGAATGGAATCCTTGGAAGGATGTTTGAAATGAAAGAAAGCCAGAACTTTTAATATTTCAAATGCTGTTGCTTGAAATTGGTCTTTCTTCTGGGAGAGCAAATTCAAGATGGCAGCTACAGAAATTGAGTTGATAATCAATTTCTAGAGTCTCTTTAAATTTTAAAATGAAATCATTGTTGTAGGGCTGTTAATCTTAATGAACTTCATTGAAGTGTGGATTCTAAATAATTTAGTTCCCCTTTTCTATTTTTCTTAAATCCATAATACTTTCCAAGTACTTCTAAATTCAATGCTTTGACTCATATTTCAGATGTTTGCAAATTTAAAACTACCTTGAGAGCCACTTTACATTATGGTTATAATAATCTTGCAGTTAATGCACTGTGAAATTCTGAGCATTCTTCTATTCTTTGCTATTAGAATTTTTTAGCGATTTCATTTCAAACTACATATATTGTCAGAAATAATTTAGAAATCTAAGATGTCTAATTGCTAATTATTTCTTTGATCTTTTTAAAAATAAATTTCTTTTCAAGAATTTTTCATAGAACTTTTGCTTAGTTTTTTTTCATTATATTTACTATATTTTAATTTTTATTATAATGATTTGTAGGTATATATTATCTGCAGCACCAGATTATGAGCTCCTTTAGGCGAGATAATGTTTCTTTGTTTTTCTATTGAATGCTGCAGTGCCTAGAATAGTGCCTTGTACATAAGCACTAACTGTTTATTTAATTCAAAGTTCACAAGATTTAGATCTGAAAGGGGCCATAGAGGAAATTTAGGCTAATTCCATTATTTTATAGGAGAAGGATACTAAAGTCCATGGAATCCTAATACATAATAGCCTATATATTAGGAGTCACTGGATTGATACAATCCAAGCCAGAAAGAAGCTCTGGTTGCCATTCAAAAGACAATAGTGTTAAATATACAGTGACTATCTTAATCAATCATCAAACATTTATTAAATAGAGGCAGTATGGCATGATGGGTAGAGTCCTGGCTCTGAAGCCTGACTCAGATACATTCCAGCTGTGGGACCTTAGGCAAGTAACTTAAGATATTAGTTCTGTAACAAACTCTTTAAGATAATAAATTGCAAGGAAGATATTACCCTACCTTGATACAGGGAGTTTCTTTACTTGGAAGTTCTTTACACCAGTAAAATCACTGGTCCATTCCCTAACCCTATCAATGTCTCTATCCTACTATATGCCTGGCTTTGTGCTAGTTGCTGAGGATTCAAAAACAAAAAGAAAATAATCCCTGCTCCAAAGAAGCTTATTTCCTCTGGGAGAGATGATATGTATACATATAATATATGCAAAATTCATTACAAGGTGAATGGAGGAGGAAGGTGTTAGTGGCTAAGAGGATCAATAAATATCATTTTTAAAGTAATACTCAGGCTGAGTTTTGATGAAAACCAAGAATTTCAAGAAGAGATGAAACGAGACTATAGACAGTCATGGGGAATATATATTGGCAATGCAAAGGCACAGAAATAGAAGATGGGAGAGAATCCTGAGACATATTTTGAGATACCAATTTATGAAAGAGAAAAAGGGGAAGAGGAGAAATAACTAAAGCTCATTGACCTGGGAAAAGTACATCAAAGAATCAAAAATCTAGTCTACAAGATGGTGGGAAGTCAGCATTTGATATATGGTAGAAACAGGGAAAATCACAATCATCCCAAGGGGAAAGATGGTTAGTATGAACATATAGTCTGTGTGTGTGTGTGTATGTGTGTCTCTATTTCTGTCTCTGCCTCTCTCTCTCTCTCTCTCTCTCTCTCTCTCTCTCTCTCTCTCTCTCTCTCTCTCTCTTCTCTCTCTCTCTCTCTCTTTCTCTCTCTCTCTCTCTCTCTCTCTCTCTCTCTCTCTCTCTCTCTCTCTCTCTCTGTCTCTCTCTCTGTCTCTGTCTCTCTCTCTCTGTCTCTCTCTCTGTCTCTGTCTCTCTCTCTCTGTCTCTTTCTTTGTATGTGTCTCTCTCTGTCTCTGTCTATCTCTGTCTCTGTCTGTCTCTGTCTCTTTCTTTGTGTGTGTGTCTCTCTCTGTGTCTCTCTCTTTCTCTCTGTCTCTCTCTCTGTATGTCTCTTTGTCTCTGTCTCTCTCTCTGTCTCTGTCTCTGTCTCTCTCTGTCTCTTTCTTTGTCTCTC